>NC_081563.1:75684971-75848308 GCF_022355385.1 Mustela nigripes | reverse complement strand
CAGGGTCCTGGGATCGAGTCCCGCATCGGGCTCTCTGCTCAGCAGGGAGCCTGCTTCCCTCTCTCTCTCTCTCTGGCTGCCTCTCTGTCTACTTGTGATTTCTCTCTGTCAAATTAATAAATAAAATATTTAAAAAAAAAAAAAGGAAGCCCAACAAATGACACACCTCTTTTTCAGGACATTTCAAGAAAGCCTAATTAAAGGCCTTATAAGCAGCCAGTCTTTTAAGGGAGAAGTGGCCATCTCAATGAGCTAGGGTGCCCCTTCCAAACTCCAGCTGTTTTTACTCCAAAATATATTAAAGGATGTTAATACAAATAAAATCTACATTCACGTACATCCTCAGTAAGAAACAAAATATAAGAAGTGTCTACCCCAGTCAAAGCACAATGACCAAGACTGCATTCACCGAGTCTCAAATTATCTCCCTCCCACTGGGTAACTACTAATCGCAAAGGGAAACAGAGTAACTTCACAGTAGAGAAACCTGGAAGATGCCACCTTCACCAGGTGGTCAAGGTTAAGGTCACCAGTGATAAGACACATCAACATCATCATGTAGGCCCAGGGAGGATGCACTGAGGGCTTACCAACTGGTAGCCCTGCCAAAAATGCATATGCTCAACCTAATCACAAAAAACGTTAAAAACCTAAATTGAGGGACAGCCTACAAAATAAGTGGCCGGAAGTCTTCAAAATGTCAAGGTCATGAAAGACGAAAGAATACTATCAAACTCAAGGAGACTGACGAGACAGGCAACTAATATATTACACGTGATTCAGGACTGGACACCAGACAGGAAAAGGACATTAGTGAGCCAACTGACAATATCTGCAACTGTACATTAGAAAATAGTATCATACAACATTAATGTCCTCATTTTGATAATCATATTCTGGTTATTTAAGATGTTCACATTTGGGAAATCTGAGTTCAGAGTCTTTAAGTAATATCTGTACTATTTTTGCAACTTTTTATAAATCTGAACTAGTTTAAAATGTAAAATGGTTCCCCCTTTCACAGAAGCAGATTTAGTCTGTAGTTACATCACCACCTCACAGGCCTCTCTCCAACACTACAACATGACTCTCTCACAGCTCTGGGGGAAGCCACACACACCTGAGATTATCGTCAGCTCCCCCAACCACCACCAAGCTGTTCTCAGCCCGAATCTTCTCCCGGAAATCTTCCATGGCTTCGGGATGACACTGCAAGGAATTCTGCCCAATGACAAAGAGGACTGGAGTCTTCATATCCAAGAGGGGATCATCCACATCCTAAAACATGAACAGGTTTTATAATCAGCCAGTTACTACTCACTGAGGACTGACCTGTCAAGTCCGCTGAGCAGAGTCAACTGGGCAACTAGTCGCTGAGTGCCAGTTTGGGTAATGCATGCACCCCCTTATTCTCACCAGCCTGTGACCCAGCAATCAGCTGCACCCCATGCTTACCCCTCTGGGACCATCCACGGTAAGTAAAGGAAACCCAAGGCAGACAACTGCAGTGACATACTCCATCACTGACACCTGGAAATAATACAACAGTTTGTCTCAAGGTCAACTGACTTTACCGCAGCTACACCCTACCCAGAGTCCAGAGGTGGTCCAGATCTACCAGCTTGTCCCATCTCTATCTCCCCAGTCCTAATCCATAGGAGTACCAGCTATAGTGGCGGCAGTAAGATCGTAAGACACAAGATCCCAGCACACAAAATGGAGCCCTGAGAGAACCGCAGCAGAGGGCTGAACCACAGGATGGGAAACTCAGTGCTTTCATCCTATTAATTCCCCAGACTTGAGTTTTCCTATTCACTTTCTCCTCCACAAATAGCAAATACAATCAGAAAGACACAAATGTCGCTCTTCATCCATAAGCAAAGAAAATCTCTCCCTTTTGAATCTAATGTTTAGCTCCCAGGCACTTCAAACTTGTTTGAGCAGTTGCTGACTGAATTCTGTCATTCCCAGGACCAGGGAGTGTCAGGAGACAGCCTCCTTCCTCTATCAGCCCTAGATGTCACACCTGACCAGACCACACGAAGCAGCAGAGACTCAACTTATTTGATCCACTTGAGAACTGGGGCTTTGGGCAGGTCAGGGACACTTACATAAACTAATGTACACACAAATGTATGTAAAATAATAAACAGAAGATTCCTTAATGTTTACAAAGGGACAGACTATGAACACAACATCAACACAACACAACATCAAATTCCAAACCTATTAAAATTTATGCCTGCTAGTATTTTTTTTAAGGTGGAGAACAGTACTTACATTTGGGGGTGGGGGAGGAAATTTTTTTTTCAGAAATACATACTGATATATATATATATATGTGTGTGTGTGTGTGTGTACATATGCATATATATATACACACTCATACACACACACACATATTACATATCTATCATAAGTGATATATATACATTACATATATATATATATATATATATCACAAATGATAACAATATTTGGGATTTTCTTCAAGATAACTGGAGAAGACAGAAAGTGGACAGGGGTAAGATGAAAAAGTCTGACCATGAGTAAATCACTGGTAAATCACTGTGAGGAGTCCACAGGATTTATTATCGGTCTGTTCTCCCTTTAATTTTCTGTTTAAAATTTCCACAATAAAATTAGTCTTCTATACCTTAAAATGCATATAGGCAGATCACCTAGCATGGTGTCTAGAACATAAAAAAAGGACTCAATGGTAGCAATCAGCAGTAACAGCATCAGTATTCTATCCCAAGACAGCCTCCAAATAAGATGGCAATTACTTACATGACAGGCCACCAGCGCTCCTGTATTCCAGCCAATCAAGATAATGGGTTTGTGGGGGAAATGGCTGTGAATCTTTGTGGGAGGAGAAAGAAGACAGTAAGACAGGAGTCTGGGCCAAAAGCAAGCCCAGCATGCTGGGGGTGCCACAGCGACCCGAAACAAGGGCACTCTCACCTCCAGTACTTTGCTTCTCACTGCCCCAATCATATGCTCCAGACACTGCAGAACTCCTACCCCACTACCGTTGTTCAGCAGATGGGTTGCTACAGGGATGACCTGAAGGAAAGAAAGTGGCAGTCATGCCAGCAGAGATTTAAGTTTCAAATCTTCTCTCAATTCTGCTTAACCTACCCTAAATCCCTTCAACCTTGGATAAGCACCTTTAGAATTAAAAACAAAAAGACAGTGGGGGAATGCCAAACATTTAAGTCCTCTATTTTGACTCCCTCCCACATTCTGTCTGCTCAGTCTTCCAAGACTCTATTCCAATCCAGGAGACAGTTCCTCTTAGCCCCACACATACCTTGCCTAAGCAGGAGAGCTGAGACTGCCAGAAGCGGTGGCGGCGTGACGTGGGGAACACAGAGCTAGAAGGCCCAGAGGAGGCAATGAGAATGAGAGGAGAGCCGGGGAGCTTGCTCTAAGGAGGAAGAACCCCAGAGAGAACCAGTGAGGGTGAGATGTCACTCCACAGAATCTCAAGTATCATAATACCTTTTTTAATCCCCGCCACTGCCAATTTCTTTATGAAACTCTGCTAAGCACTATACACAACCAGTTATTACTGGGAAAGTTAAGTCATTTATTACCCTCTTGCTAAGGTTCTGAGAGTGGATTCTAAAAATTTTGTGGGTCATAGTTAAGTCTTGAGCTGCTCTGACTTACTGGTTTGTTATGAGAAAGTACCCCCACAGCAGGATCCCAGGGCCTCTTCAGCAGGAGGGACAAGGCCTCAGCTCCTGCAGCCCCAGTCTTCGTGTTAGATGACACAAGCATCCGGTCGATCAAAGTAGGGATCTAGAAGCAAAAGCAAAGATCCCTCCAGTGTGAAGCAGGAGACCTGCACACTAGCAGGATTCAGGTGGGAAGAAAGAACCACCCCCCCAACTCTGAGCCACAGGCAGACTTGAATTAAGCCTCTCAAACGTTACTTGGGCAAAAGCAAAAATAAAAGGATGGCTGAAAAGTATGCCTCCCATCATTAAAGGTAAATAAGTACGATCCTTTGGGAAAACTTGGTGAAATGCATTGAGACTTAAATTTATTCTTATCCCCTTCCCAAAGGATTCTTTTTTTTTTTTTTTAAAGGTTTTTAAATTTATTGACAGAGACAGTGAACGAGCACAAGCACAGGGAGCAGCAGGCTGAGGGAGAGGCAGAAGTAGGCATACTGCTGAGCCAGTAGCCCGGTGTGGGACTTGATCCCAGGACCCTGGGATCATACCTGAGCTGAAGGCAGACACTTAACCCACCAAGCCACCCAGGCATTCCTTCCCAAAGGATTCTACTTCTGAAAACTTCTAACAAAATGTATCAAAAACACAAACACACACATGGTGTTTGTGAGGGTGGGGGTTATGTATAAAAGACAAATTCATTCTCGATAATGATTTAAAAAGAAGAAATAACCTAAATATGTCTATAAGAGAATGATTAAGCAAATTATCTAAATAACTAGATATTAAGGGTTAATTTAAAATATTTAAAAGAATTTGGGGTGCCTGGGTAGCTCAGTGGGTTAAGGCCTCTGCCTTCGGCTCAGGTCATGGTCCCAGGGTCCTGGGATCAAGCCCCACATTGGGCTCTCTGCTCAGCATGGAGCCTGCCTACCCCCCTCTCTCTGCCTGCCTCTCAGCCTGCTTGTGATCTCTGTCAAATGAATGAATAAAAAAATCTTAAAAAAAAAAATTTTAAAGAATTTGTAATAAGGAAGTAACTACTAAAATGCTAAAGAAAAAATAGAAAACATAAAAAATTACCTCCACTCAGAAAAATGCTATTAGAAAATATGCCAAAATATTAACAATTATCTTTATGGAGTTATGGACAGCTTTTTTTTTTTTTTAAAGATTTTATTTATTTATTTGACAGAGAGAGATCACAGTAGACAGAGAGGCAGGCAGAGAGAGAGAGGGAAGCAGGCTCCCTGCTGAGCAGAGAGCCCGATGCAGGACTCCATCCCAGGACCCTGAGATCATGACCTGAGCCGAAGGCAGCGGCTTAACCCACTGAGCCACCCAGGTGCCCCTGGACAGCTTTTTTCTTAGATTTTTTTTCCTTAAATTTCTGTTTGTTCTAACTTCCTCAATGAACATCAGTTGATTTTATAAATTAAAAAAAATTGTGCCCCAAATAATATAACACATGTGTTGTGTATATTGTGATTTATACCATGTCCTATTTTTCACTATTCACCAGAAAATGTGACCTCTCAGATGTGTAAGTGTAGGTTTGGGACATGCTATTGCTCACACTGAGAAGTACCTCTGTGAATTCCACCTTACCCACAAAAGGTCAAAATGACCTAGGGGAAAGGAAAGATTTTTGAATGTTAAAGGTACTCTTCAGAAAAAACAAACACAGAGCAAGTGGCTGGCTCAAATGGTTAAGCATCTGCCTTCAGCTCAGGTTGTGATAGCAGGGTCCTAGGATCGAGCCCCACATTGGGCTCCCTGTTCAGCAGAGAGTCTGCTTCTCCCTCTACCCTGCCCCCTTGCTCGTGATTTCTCTCTCTTGGAGAAAGAAAAATCTTTAAAACAAGAACAAAAACATTCTGAAAAACCAGAAAATGAGAAGTACGATGGTGATGCAGGTTGTAAAGTCAGCCTACAACTAACACCATACCCAAGAGTGAAAAGCTAAGAGCTTTTCCTTTGAGTTCAGGAACAAGATAAGGATGGCCCCTCTTACCACTTCTATTCAACACTGTATTACTATTAGACCTAGCTAGAGCAATTAGATAAGAAAGTAAAAGGAATCCAAATTAAAAACAAGTAAAACTGACATTATTTGCAGATGACATATTCCAGTTCTCAGAAGGGGAATCCCTTGGGAAGGAACGCCTGGGTGGCTCAGTGGCTTAAGCGTCTGCCTTTGGCCCAGGTCATAATCCCAGGGTCTTTTCAAAGGAAACAATAATAAAATGAAAAGGTAACCTACTGAACAGAAGATATCTACAAATGATATATCCAATAAGGGGTTAATATCTAAAATATATAAAGAACTCTTACAACTCAATAGCAAAAAATAATCCAATTAAAGTGTAGACATTTTTCCAAGGAAGAATAGACATTTTTCCAAGGAAGACATACTGACAGCCAACAGACACATGAAAAGATGCTCAACATTACTCATCATTAGGGAAATGCAAACCAAAACTACAGTGAGAAATCATCTTACCTCTGTTAGAATGGCTATTAGGAAAAAGACAAATACCAAGTGTTGGCAAGGATGTGAGATATGGGAACACTTGTGCACCGCTGGTGGGAATGTAAACTGGTGCAGCCACGATGGAAAACAGTATGGAGATTCCTCAAAATATTAAAAATAGAACTACTATATGATCCAGCAATTATACTTATGGGTATTTACCCAAAGAAAATAAAAACACTAACTCAAAATCAGTCATAAAGAAGGAAGGAAATCTTGCCATTTGGCACAACATGGATGGACCCTGAGAGCATTATGCTAAGTGAAATGATTAAGAGAAAGACAAACACTGTATGATCTCACTTATGTGTAGAATCCAAAGCAAAAACCAAAACAATAACAACAAAAAAAGCTCACAGATATAGATAATAGATTGGTGGCTGCGAGGCAGAGGACTGGGTGTGGACAAAATAGGTGAAGGGGGATCAAAAAGTACAATCTTATAGTTCTAAAATACTAAGTCATGGGGATATAATGTTCAGCATGGTGACTATAGTTAATACTGCACTGTCTATTTGAAAACTGTTGGGAGTAGATCTTAAAAGTTCTCATCACAAGAAAAAGAATTTTGTAACTATGCATGACAACACATATTAACTTACTGTGATCATTTTACATTACATACAAATATCAAATCATGCTGTACAGCTGAAACTAATAAAGTTCAAAGACAACACAAGAAAATACGCTGCATCAGGCAATGACAAGCATGGACAGTATCACTAATTTTATTTTATTTATTTATTTATTTAAAGATTTTTTATTTATTTGACAGACAGCGATCACAAGTAGGCAGAGAGACAGGCAGAGAGAGAGGAGGAAGCAGGCTCCCTGCTGAGCAGAAAGCTCGATGCAGGGCTTGATCCCAGGATCCTGGGATCATGACCTGAGCTGAAGGCAGAGGCTTTAACCCACTGAGCCACCCAGGCGCCCAGTATCACTAATTTTAAAAAAGCAAAACTAAGATTTCTGCCTGAGAAATTAGGGGAATATACCATGAGACTGTATCAGTTTAACTCAGGAAACAAATGTTTATGCCACAGCTGCAGTTAGTTACAAGGCACCTACAAGGGGTACGGAAGACAAACACACAAATAACAAAAGAGGCTATTTATAACTGCTAGAAAAATAAAGAAACCCAACACTACTGATTCAAATCATCCAATAGAGAAGGAAGTCGAGGCAATTTTCATCTGAGGATGTAGCAAGTGAAGTGAGATGTGTTCTGCCGAATTCCAACAGAACGTGGGAAAAATGCTTTCCAATCAGTGACACCAGACAGAAGCAAGACTCTGTAGGGACTATTCTAGAGACAGATTACCTGAGTCAGGGATTTGAGTATGGAAGCAGGGAGAACATAAGGACAGTAACAAAGGCAAAAGATCTTCACTACAAAACGGCCATTTCTTTGTAACTTACTCTGTAACTACAAGCCACTCAACACCTTGAGGCAGAGGATCTGATCCGAAAAAATTCTGAAAGCTTTTATCTGGGGATGCCTGGGTGGCTCAGTTGGGTAAGCCACAGCCTTCACCTCAGGTCATGATCCCCGAGTCCTGGAATAGAGTCCCACATCTGGCTTCCCCTGCTTTGCAGAGAGCCTGCTTCTTCCTCTCCCTCTGCCTCTCTCCCTGCTTGTGCTCTCTCTCTCTCTGTTAAATGAATAAATAAAATCTTTAAAAAATTTTTAAATTTAATTTAAAAAATAAATTAAAGCTTTTATCTGGCAGTAGAGTACAACTCTGAAACGACAAAGCCTTGAAAATCACTGTCAATATAGACTTAGAAATAATTAATCAGTAACCAACTTCTCTGCCAACCAAGCCAGCCGGTCTTTCCAACACTGCATCACTCCCAACAGAATATTCAGAGACTAGGGTGTATACCTTCTCTGCTCTCTTCACAATGGCTCTAATGCTGAAAGTAGCTGGGCCAAGAGATGATCCCATTCACCTGTATTTCCATCCAACAGGTACACTAAAAGGAGGTAAAAGACCTTTACTTTAAAAACTGTAAGGCATTAATGAAAGGAACTGAAGATGACACAAAGAAATAGATATTCCATGCTTACGGATTAGAAAAATTAATATTGTTAAAATGTCCATACTACCAAGAGCAATCTACGGATTCAATGCAATCCCTACCAAAATTACAATACCATTTTTCAGAGAACTAGAACAAGTAATCCAAAAATTTGTATGGAACCACAAAAGACCCCAAATAGCCAAAGCAATCTTGAGAAAGAACAAAGCTGGACATATCACCATCTCAGACTTCAAGATATACTACAAAGCTACAGTAATCCAAATAGTATGGTACTAACATAAAAACAGACACAAAAATCAATGGAACAGAATAGAAAACCCAGAAATAAACCCACATTTACATGGTCAATTAATCCATGACAAAGGAGGCAAGAATATACAACAGGGAAAGGACAGTCTCTTTAAAAAATGGGTGTTGGGAAAACTGGACAGCCACATGCAACAGAATAAAACTGGACCACTTTCTTACACCATACACAAAAATAAATTTAAAATGGATTAGGGGGCGCCTGGGTGGCTCAGTGGGTTAAGCCTCTGCCTTCGGCTCAGGTCATGATCCCAGGGGCTTGGGATCGAGTCCCGCACTGGGCTCTCTGTTCAGCAGGGAGCCTGCCTCTCCTCATCTCTCTCTCTGTCTGTCTCTCTGCCTATTTGTGATCTCTCTCTCTGTCAAATAAATAAATAAAAAATCTTAAAAAAAAAATTAAAAAGTTTAAAATGGATTAAAGACCTAAATGTGGTATCTGAAACCATAAAACTCCTAAAAGAAAACATATGCAGTAACCTCCTGGACATTGGCCTTAGGCAACATGTTTATGGATCTATTCCCTAGGGCAAGGGAAACAAAAGCAAAAATAAATTAGGACTATTGGGACTACACCAAAAAGCTTGTGCACAGCAAAGGAAACTATCAGCAAAATGAAAAGGCAACCTCCTGAATGGGAGAAGATATTTGCAATGATATATCTGATAAGGAGTTAATATCTAAAATTATATAAAGAACTTATGCCACTCAACACCAAAAAATTAATAATCCAATTTAAAAAATGTGCAGAGGACCTGAAAAGACACTTTTCCCAAGAGGGCATACAGACAATCAATAGACACATGATAAGACGCTCGACATCACTAACCATCAGGGAAATGCAAAATCAAAACCACAAGGAGTTATCACCTTATACCAGTCAGAATGGCTAAAATAAAAAAGACAAGAAATATCAAGCACCAGAGAGGACACGGAGATAAGGGAACCCTTGTGCACTCTTGGTGGGAATGTAATGCAACCACTGGGGAAAAAGTATGGCGGTTCCTCAAAAAATTAAAAATAGAATTACCATATGATCCAGTAACTCACTACAGAACATTTACCCAAAGAAATCTGAAAAAGATATATGCACCCTATGTTCATTGCAGCATTATTTATAATAGCTAAAATACAGAAGTAACTAAGTGTCCATCCATAGATAAATGGATAAAGATGATGTGGTATATATATACAGAATATTACTAGTGAATATTAGAATACTAGTGAATACTAGTGAATTAGAATAGAACAGTGAATTAGAATACTAGTGAATATTGGAATCAGAATATTACTCAGTGGGGCACATGGATGGCTCAGTCGTTAAGCGTTTGCCTTCAGCTCAGGTCATGATCCTGGGGTCTTGGGATTGAGCCTTGCATTGTGTTCCCTGCTCAGCAGGAAGCCTTCTTCTCCCTCTCCACTCCCCCTGCTTGTGTTCCCTCTTTCACTGTCTCTATCAAATAAACAAAATCTTTTTAAAAAAAGGAATATTACTCAGCCACAAAAAAGAATGAAATCCCTACCATTTGCAACAAAACAGATGAACCTAGAGGATATTATGCTAAGTAAATGAAGTCAGAGAAAAACAAATTACCATGATTCCACTTATATGAGGAATCTAAAAAATAAAATAAATGAACAAACTAAAAAACAGAAAGAGACCCATAAATTCAGAGAAAAAACTGGTGGTTACCAGAAGAAAGAGGGTTGGGGATGGGTGAAATAAGTAAAGGGCAGTAAAGAGATACAAACTTCTAATTATAAAATAAGTAAGTCACAGATATGAAAAGCACAGAATAGGGAGCAGTCAGTATTATTGCAATAAAATTCTCTGGTGACAGATGGTGACTACACTTACTGTGGTGAGCACTGAGTAATAGTACAGATTTGTTAAATCACTACATCGTATATGGAAAGTAACATAACACTGTATCTTGACTATTCTTAAATAATAAAAATTTTTAAAAATTCAAAAAGTTTTAGAGAGAAACAATCAAAGTATACACTGCGATCCTGACAGTCTAAGAAAATAAGAGCCTGTCAGGAGAAAAACCACTGCTAAGAGCACAAGCCTAGAATGGACAGCACTCTTCCCCACTCCATAGCCCCCCACTCCAAACACCCGAATCTGCTTCTTGCCTCCTCAGCACATCTCCCTGGTAAACCCTTCGTCTTCCCCATGGTAATTCTTTTCTCACCTCACCTCAGAGGTGACTCAAACCACAACCTGCAGGGCTGGAGAGGCTAAAAGTACATTCTGGTTTTCAGGTCTCACAGTTCATCCTGGAGATAGCAGGGATAAAGATGTTGATACCAGACAAAACGTGAAATGATACCATGTCTCCCATTTTTAATAACAAACTTGTTTTCTTCAGTCATGTCCTCCAGGCTGACCAGGCAGTGACCCTGCCCAACCCCACTTCCTAAACCCGCAGCAGAGGCTGGCCAACCAAGGACAGGGGAGACGCCAGTCATAGCCTCACCTTCCCTTTCAGTGTCTGCAAAGCATCCAGATAGGCAGCCAGCATGGGCAGACTCAAGGTCTCCACCAGGGTGGTATGCAGCCACTGGATCAGCTTGGTGTCCCAGCTCACACTTGCCAGAGCCTGGCGCACTCTCCTTGCACACTTGTCCACAGCAACACGGCGCAACACTGGCTCATTGCAAGCCTGGAAGATATAAGTGAAGTGATAACACAAGAGGGGCACCATGTTAGCAACTGGGGCAGGTAGGATGGGGACCAAAAAGTTAGTCAGCTAGTAAGGCTGTACTAGGAAGAGAATATCAATGGGCCAATTTCTAGAGTCTTACCCCTTCATTGGCCAAACGGGCAAGCCGGTCAGACTGCAGGGCTTTGAGGATCTTGTTAAATAGCTTGTTCTGGGCCATTGTCCAGCCAGTCCTATAAGAGAAACTCCAAGGAATTAAAGTCAAACGCTGGGGACACTCCTCATGCATGTACACTGTACAAAGACCATGTTTTTTGTCCACCCTATGAAACAATATAACTCAAAGCAGTTTAAAGACCACTGAGCTAAAGCACAAGACCTGGTTCCAAAACTGCCCATAAGTCACCTCAGCATACATTTGTATTAATATATACACTCAAGCTGGGCACCTAGGTGGCTCAGTGAGTTAAAGCCTCTGCCTTTGGCTCAGGTTATGATCCCAGGGTCCTGGGATGGAGCCCGACATCGGGCTCTCTGCTCATCAAGCCTTCCTCTCTCTCTCTACCTGCCTCTCTGCCTACTTGTCATCTCTGTCAAATAAATAAAATCTTAAAAAAAAAAAAAAAAAGACAGAATAAGCAAGTGTTTCAGTATACTAAAACCTCAGACTAAGGTAAGAGACCTATTTAAATTACCTTTAGGATTATAACAGGAATATAACAAATGAATTTTCCCCAATATTGCATCCCACACTCTCGCTCTCCCTTTTCCATGTATACTTTTTACGTTTTTCTGTATACTACACAATTAGCAAGTTTCCTTTTGAATGGTCTGTTCCATATGAGTTGACGCTGTACCATCCCCATATGACACTGGTATACACACGTTTACTTTGATTAAGGAAGGCTTAGTGTGTCCTCCTCCAACTCCGGCAATAAACTCCTACAATTAGAAACTAGTCCTACTGTTGCTGTTCCCACCTCATCATACCCAGCACAGTGGCCAGGAGCTTATTTAAGTCCCCCCTCAGTCCATTCCTGGCATCTTAATGATTCTGATACTCCAACTCTGGCCTGTAACCTTCCTAAAGAGACTAAGAGAAAGGTAATAGACGATGCCCAATTAGTATATGTTTATCAACTCTCCCTGGCACGCACACACACATATATATGGACCTTTCTAAATATGGCCTAAGGGGCACCTGGGTGGCTCAGTCCTTGAGCATCTGCCTTCGGCTCGGGTCATGATCCCGGAGTTCTGGGATCGAGCCCTGCATCTGGCTCCTTGCTTCGCGGGAAGCCTGCTTCTCCTTCTCCCAATCCCCCTGCTTGTATTCCCTCTCTCACTGTGTCTCTCTCTGTCAAAAAAATAAATAAAATCTTAAAAGTAAATAAATAAAATAAGACCTAAGACCTAGAAGCTACAAAAGAAATAAATATTAAAGATATAAAGATAAAAATTTCAAACTTCTATAAAGGAAAAAACTAAACTATATCCTAAAGTCAAAACACAATGGAAAAATAACTGTCATTTCATTAAATTAAAAAAACCTCCAGAAAATTTGCAAGAAAATGATAAGATACTCAAAACAAAAACAATGGGCAAAGAACATGAAAAGGCAGTTCACGCAAAAAAGGAGTCAACTCCCTCCAAAATCACACATTCAAATGAAAATCATAAATTATTTTCACCTATCAAATGGGTGAAAATTAAGAAACTTAATACTCTGTGTTATAAGAATGTAAGAAAATAGGTCCCTCCATACTTTGCTGATGGAAATATAAATTTAGTCAACCTTTTGGAAAGTCATTTGGAAAATCAATTACAGAGGAAAAAAAAAATCCATCAAAAACCCCAAATCAAACCATGTCACTCTGCTCAAAGGCCCTTAATGGTCCCATTTCAATCAGTCAAAAGCAACCACCTCCTTAGTGGATTATCTGGACCCCACTGCCTGTCCCACCCCATCATCCATGACTGCTCCTGACTTATTGGGCTTCACCACATTTGCCCCAGCCCACCTGACACACACACCCTCCATGCTCCCACATCACAGACTGGGCCCTGGTCATCCATTCCATATACCAGACACAACGGCTCCCTCTCCAATCTCCTTCAGGTCATTGCTCAAACGTTATGTTCTACTGATGCTTCCCCTGACTCACCCTTATTTAAAACTACCAATACCCACCCAGAATCCCTAGTTCCCTTTCCAGCCATATCTCCACCTTGTGCTCTACCCATTTTACTTCTTTGTTTAATGTGTCTCCCTCGGCTAGACTGTAAAGGGCAACATGGCAGGGATTTTGGTCAGTTTTGCTTAAGTGTTATATCCCAGCATGTAAAACAGTGTCTGACACACAAGAGCTACTGGAACATCTGCTGAATAAATAAATGGATGAACTGCAGGTATACTACATTCCAAGTCCTGTGAACAGCCGAGTGCAAATACCAACCCCTACACTCCCCAACACACTGAGCACTGAGCAGGAGAGGAACGCTGAGACATGATTCAGGCTCAACTGTAAACTGAGTGGGGGGTCATACCTGGGTGGGCTCGAAACGACTCCAACAATCTCAATTCCTTTCACTTTATAACAAACTAGTACCTTTTCCATCATACACCACCAGCAAGACACCCTATTTTCTACAGGTCATCTAAGAATACCGTAACAAGGCCCAGTAAATATGCAGATGGAAGACAAACTGCCCTTTGTTACTAGCTTTCTACAATGATCTTACTATCCTTAAATACCTTCTAGAAAGGGAGAAAATTATGGGCCTTCATTTCTTCTGTAAAATAAAATCTCCACCTACCACATCTCCAGTTTCACAACTGACTACAGGTATACACAGTCCAAGAGAACACTAACTAGGAGTAAGGACTCTAACCAGCTCCGCAATACAGAGCTGGCTGTGTGTCCTCAGTCTCTTTGACAATAAAATAGATGGGGACTACTCAGCCTCCAAGGCTGCTTCTAGCAACCAAAACTCAGCTATGATTACTGATGGAAACACAAGTTGTAAGGTAACAGCTGACATCCATGATGGAGAATTCAGAAGCACCCTCTATCTTCAGCAGCTATCCTTGCTACAGCTGAATCCCTTAACTTCCCAAGCCTCCCACTCCTCCATAACCGCCTTATGGGGTACTAAAAGACGTCTTGGGTTTTGTGGAATTGTCCTTTATTTCCCCCTAGTTCTTTTGGCTTAATTCCTGCTAGTTTATCAGGATCCAGTCAGTTTTTTTTTTTTTTTTTAAAGATTTTATTTATTTATTTGACAGAGAAAAATCACGAGTAGATGGAGAGGCAGGCAGAGAGAGAGAGAGAGGGAAGCAGGCTATCTGCTGAGCAGAGAGCCCGATGCGGGACTCGATCCCAGGACCTGAGATCATGACCTGAGCCGAAGGCAGCGGCTTAACCCACTGAGCCACCCAGGCGCCCTCCAGTCAGTTTTTGTTGTGGTTTGATATTTCAGAAATTTTTGACTTGGGAGGTGGGGAGAGACTTCAACTCAACCTTGGAACTCAGGATACCTTGGGACCAGGAAGGCTTGTGGGAAAGCAGCTCCAGCCCATTGGTTCACAGTCTCATTTTCCTCCACATTATTTAAACGCAAAGTACATTCACATGAGAAGTCACTTTTTTATGTATAGCAATTCTTGGGTGAACTTGGATCAACAAATCTCTTTGGTTTTATTTTATTTTTTAAAGATTTTATCCATTTATTTGACAGAAAGAGACACAGCGAAAGAGGGAACACAAGCAGGAGGAGTAGGAGAGGGAGAAGCAGGCTTCCCATCGAGCAAGCTCGATGCAGCACCGATCCCTGGGATCATGACCTGAGCCACCCAGGTGCCCTACATCTCTTGTTTTTAGTGGCTGGTTCTACCCTACTGGTGGACATTCAGGATGTGTCTCTTTTATTGCTATTACGAACAGTTGCAGTGACCACCCTTCCTTTCCATACCAATACACACATCTTCTACATCTTTATACAGGAATGCAAACATCTCTGTAAGATAAATTTCTTCAAGTGGAAATGAAAGATCAAAAGCTTTCTCTCAAAAATTTCAACTTCCAGTTCTGTGAAAGTATTATCTGTAAAAAAAAAAACTGCACTCTGTGGATGAGACTCTGCGACTGGTTCAGGCCTTCCAGTTTACCGACAAGCATGGGGAAGTGTAACCAGCTGGCTGGAAGCCTGGCAGTGATACCATCAAGCCTGATGTCCAGAAGAGCAAAGAGTATTTCTCTAAGCAGAAGTGAGCGCAGGGCCATTTTAGGGCTGGGCTGTAGTGGGTGGCCATGAAAACAAAATCTCTTTTGTACTATTGTTATGCTTAAAACACAAGACTTTAGACTTTGTGCAGATGTGGTATGGGATGGGACAGGCCTTTACTGCAGGGGTTGGGGAGTCCAGCCTTTCTTCCTCTGGAGAGAATGGCCTGAACTGTGTTACAGGGCAGGCCAACTGTGATGTACAGTAGTAGGGCAACACTTTTGATCTTCTGTTGTTTCTATTAACCTTGAACTGAGAAAAAAACAAAGAACAAAAAACGAAAGAACTGCAAAACATCAAAAGTGGAATTACACTGTAGTCTCATCCCAGGTAATATTGCTCACTTTTAATCACACAGGGTAAGCAATGAATACAATTTCTATGCTCAACAATCTCTTGTGCTTTCTCAAAGTCTATCAGTCATGTTGCAAACTTTAATTCCAAAGACATAGAATGAGGTATAATTTATTTACAAGGCACCAACAGCATTTCCAAAATTATCCTGTTCTTTATTATGTAACAGGATGTTTTCTCTATTTGTTTTTCTTACTCTATATTTATTCTGAAACCCAAAATGATGGAAGCAAGAAAAAATGATGTGAACAAAATGGGAGGGGAGGAGGGGACTAGAAAGCTACTTAGAAATTACTACCATACACCAACGACAGCTGAAATTAAACTGAAAAACCACAATGTTGAGAGTCTAAAATCCCAGAAAAAGTTCTTAGGATTGTTGCTGGATAGGTAACAAAGCGATTCCAAGAACTCAAACATGTTCCCTATATTTTGTCAGCTTCGTGGGAGGTTGGAAAATTAAGTGGGCAGAGAAAAAATGATCTAACCCGAGATTAAGATAAAGAGCATGCAAAAGATATAATTAAGGAAAATTTTAAAAACAGGAGACAGAATTTAAATACAAGTCTAAACAGTCAAATAGCTGATGGGAACTGTGGTGAGTCAATGTGCTCCTCCTACCTAAACCAATTCAATTTTCATGAGTGCAAAAGTGCCTTTTCTTCATTTCTTTGATGAAATCAGATAATCTCATATTCCCCATACTTTGATAGAACCTAACTGATGTCTGACCTCTGGCTCATCTTATCCAAAGCAGCCAAAGTCACACTGGTCCCAGAAAAGCCTCATGATTTCAAAGGTAATTATACTTTCTCTGATACTGTTTTAAGGGAGACTAATTCAATATTAAAATGTCTAAAGGATTTTTTTAACCAGAAGTCTGACAGGGAGAGATAAAGAACATCACAGAGACTGAGTAGGCCACACTTATTTTTTTCAGATTATAAAAATTCTTTGCTTAGACATTAAGAGAAAGGAAGAAAGAAGAGGAAAGAGAAGTGGGGGGAGGGAAAAATAATTCAAAGATCTTGGGATCAAAATTTCAAACATCCAAACTAAGATTAATACACAGATAGGTATATATAATACTGAGAGGTATAATTAGAGCAAATTTTAAAATGGAGAATAAACTTCTTTTGGCTGAATTCAGAAGTTCTAAATTTCAAGATAAGACAACCTGCTTAAAGACACTAGATTCTTTCACTGAAACATTGGAAATACCCTTAAATCCATTTGACCATGCTGAGAAATACCATGTGCCAGGAGTATTTTGTTAAATCTCTTTCAAAAGCTGTGTACCTAATTAAACTTGGTATTTGATAAAACATCGGTTGGGGGCGGGGGAGCCGGTCCAACTTCCTCAGGACAACAGTGCATACCAGCAAATGTAAATTATTTTCAAAGGCTCTATAAGCAACATGACTTTGACATGCAGACACAAGAGCATGATCTAAACCAGAGGTCAGCAAACTATTTCTTTCATAGTCTGGATAGCATATATTTCAGTTTGTGGGCTTCATGGTCTGGGTCACAACTATACAACTCTATGCGTACAGAGCAAAAGCAGACATGGACAATACCTAAGTAATGTGCATGGCTGCGTTCCAAAGAAACTACATTTATGGACAGTGAAATCTGATTTCATGTTTTCTGACTTTTTTTCAACCTAATAAAATGTAAAAACATTTCTTAGCTCATGGGCCATACAAAAACAAGCAATGGGTCAAAGCTGGCACATTGGCCATAGTTTGCCAACCCCTGATCTAGGCAATTAAATCAGGCAGAGAGGGATATTTAAACTGTTTCACAAAATATCAGGCATTACCAGAGAAAGTCAGAGTCAGTTGGGATTAGGAGGGGGCCTTCATTATCTATACACAGAAAGCTATCTAAAGGCAGTTTCTACTGAAATAATTCAAGAAGGGGGGGAAAGGGTTCTAACAAAGAAAATTAAGTTTCTGACTCTACTGACAGATCAGTAAGCTCTGAGGAAAAGCAGATTTCTAGGGCACTGTCCTATAGCCCATGAGCTCTTGATGTGGGAAACTGTAATTTTACAGGATTTTATACAGGAAGACAAGAAGCAGCAATTTAACAATCAAGTCAAGGGAAAGAACGGCAACAGGATGATTACAATCAGAGCATAGGGAACTAACTGCAAGCTCTACACAGGCTACATATCCAGAATTCAGGGACAAGGTCATAAAATGGTGACCTCTGAAATTGAAGCCAGTAAGTATCATCAAATAATGAAATTAGCTGTGTGCAAACGTGACCTACCTGAAGAGATGGTTTGTAAGCCTGTTGCTAATGAGAGGACTCCTCCAAAATCTCATCAGACACTAAAAAACAAATAATCTGAGATAAACTGAGCGCTAATTAATCATATCAATCTGTGGCAATGTCATAACAGAAGGATGGAGGTCCACATGGAGAAAGACAAGCCAAAGATAAGACTCTGTTGGTATTTCTCTGTAGGACTGGGCAGGTGATGATGTGCCCCGGCCTACTCTGTGGGCCCATCTTGCTTTGAGGAAGCAAGCTGCCTTGTTGAAGGAGGGTGCCTCCAGGGCAGACTGTCCACTCACCACCCACTTCTGGAACAGAACAGCTTCCTAGACTCTCCTACTGATAACTGATGCTCTGGCCAGGCCACCCCAGTGTCTTAACTGCCTTACAGGTTATTTTTCTTCTTATAAATTAAGAATCAGATATTCATATGCATTAAGTCTCCGATGACTTTGCTTAAGTATGAAGAGCCCCCAAAAACCTCCTGATCATGACCATGGGTGAACAGATAAAAAGAACTTCATGCAGTTCTCCCACACAGTTTCGGAAATTGCAAACTGGTGGCAAGGCAACTGGTAACACCACAAAGGGACACGTAATGGTGTGAGGCCGCCTTGTTCTGCTACCACTAGCTGGTCCCTCTTTGAAAGATGTGCCCTTCAAGAGAGGGTACATAGCCAAGAACACTGAGCTCTGGGAGTCAGACAGCTTGCTTTGAACAAATTCCTGCTCCATGACTTGCTAAACTAAGGTTTCTTAATCTCCCCGAACTCAGCTTCTTTATCTTACAAAACAGAGACGAAGAAAGGATGTAACTCAGAGAGTTATTGTGAGGATTAAAAGAAAAAATGCATATGAAGCGTGTGGCACAGTGCCTGGCACCTAGAAAGCACTCAACAAATGGTAGTTCTTTTTTGGTACTAGCACTGTCACATTTTTTAATTATTATTAACTGCTACAATGGCAGGAAACCATTTTTGCTGCATTCACTGACACCGGGACTACTCTAGTAGTTGATCCTCACTCACAGCAGAAGTTTCCCTCTTTAGCTGAAACTCTGGAAAGCGTTTCCCCTTCTTAGGGCACAACAGCAATTCCAACTCAAGACCCCCAAACAACTTCTTCACAAGCTCTTGACCCAGCTGCAGAACTGCTCCTCCTTCCATAGCTACTACCTTATTCACACAAGCAGATCTGTTCAATCTCATTCCCTCCTTCTGACCAGACTCAAAAACCAGGCCAACTGCCTCAAACCTTCCTACACTTCTTTATATCTTATTACCTCTTCCATTATTATAAAACAAGAGCTCTCCAAAAGTATGGCAAGTTTATCACCTACACACTCCTGATGTGAAGATTTTAACATTCCCTTATGCACAGCAGATAGAGAGAAATGAGCCATCAGGGAAATGCAAATTAAAGCCACAATCAAAAGTCACTCTGCATCCACTAGAATGGTAAAAATTTAAAAAGAGGCAGACAATAACAAGTGTTGGCAAAGATGTGGAAAAACCGGAACTCTCATACACTGCTACGAGGAATGTAGAATGGTGAAGCCCTTGTAGAAAGCAACTGGAAATTCCTCAAAAGTTAAACAGTTACCATATGACCCAGCAATTCCACTCCTAGGTATATATGCAAGAGAACTGAAAACACATGTCCACAAAAAAATCAGTACATGAATGTTCATAGCAACATTATCCAAAGTAGCCAAAGAGTGTTAGCAACCCAAATATCCATTAATGGATGAATGGATAAACAAAAGTGGTATATCCACACAATGGAATTTCAGTAATAAAAGGGAATGAAGTACTGACTCATGCTACAGCATGAATGAACTTTGAAAACACTATGCTAGGTAAAAAAAGCCAGAAACAAAAGGCCACATATTTTTATGATTCCATTTAAATGAAATGTCCAGAATAAGCTAATTTAGAGAGATAGAAAGTAGACTGGTGGTTGCCAGGGGATGAAGGGGTTAGCAGGAAATGGGAAATGACTGCTAATGGGTTCGGGGTTTCTTTTGTGGAGGACAAAAATGCTCATTAAATTGATTGTGGTGGTGCATATACTAAAAACCACTGACTGTACACATTAAACAGGTAAACTGTATGGCATGTAAAGTTTATCTTCATGGAGTTGCTATGCAGTAAGTAAAAGATAAATAAACGTATGCTAAAGCAACAATGACAAATGCGCCAGAGAGGAGAGGAATGGAGTCCCCTGGGTCAATAGGAAACATGGGGAAAAAATCAGCCAACAAAGTCATGAAAACTTCCTCAAAACCCACAGACTGCAAATCTATTTTTAAAAGCCACTCAAATTAAACATCTGTTAGCTTTCCAAGCGACTCCAAAACATTTTCATTACTCTAGTTATAGACTATATAAACACAGTATCTTACAAATGTACTCTTATTTAATGGCTTGTTTGTTTGTAGTCTGAGTAACTCTGATAGCACAGCCTGCAATATAGAGGATACAGAACTAGTCATACCTATCATATTTAATTCATTTACTTATTCAATAAACATTTATTATATACCTACTATGTGCCAGGCAGTGTCCCAGTTGTCAGGGATGCAAAGATGGCTGAGACACAAGCCCTCCTCTCAAGCATCTCACTGCATCCTGGGCTGAGAGTTATAACAGAGTTAAGAAAACATTCTGACTCCTATGGCTGCAAATGAAATAAACTTCTAACAGACGTGTTTCAATGAAGATGATGATACAAAATATTTACAATGCAATGACCATTAACCCTATAGTGACCAGTCCTCCTGAGCAGCGGCCTACCTGTTGACATGCTCCTCCCAGTCCTCTGGTGGAGGAGGGGCATCTGCATCAGTCCTGGCGAAGATGACATGCCGTTCACACTCATTCATCACGCTGCGTGCCTTCTGATTATCATAGAGTGGCACAGGGGTTGATGTGACTGTCTCCACATCTATTGGGACGTCTGATTCACTGTAAACAGGTGAGGAAATAGGACCAGGCCACACGTACTTCACACAACACAGGTGTTTAACGATCATCTGGTTGCCAAAAAATGACTCTTTAATATAATCAGCTTGAAAGTATGCATAAGCACATTATACCCACAAGAAAATTATGATCCAAAATCATCTTTCCAACACTTGTCTAGATCTCTGCCCTTTGACATGCTGTTATGTGCTGGGGGAACACAAAGTCATTTTAAAATGTGTCCATATAAAAAATGACAGCTATTTTTCTTCAAAAAAAAAAAATTCCATTAGAAAACAGCTGACTGCCTACATGTACTTTCCAATACAGTAACTATAAGCCACATGCAACTGCTAAAATTCATAAAAATTAAGCAGAATTAAAAATTCAGCCACATTTTAAGTGCTCAACAGACATGTGGCTAGCAGCTACCATATTAGACAGCACAGATACAGTACGTTTTTCTTATTGCAAAGAGTTCTGTTGGGACTCAGTGCTAGTTTTAAATTATTCACACAAACTTTCCCTTTCATTAGCAAGTCAACTGGTAGCTAATTATATGCTATAAAAGCCTATCATTGTCTAAGACAGATCACCTGGAATGTAGACACCTTAGTTATTTAACTCACTTATAAGAAGCCTAGAGCAGAAACAAACAGAAATGGATATGTGATGGATCTTTCATATTTTAAAATGTTATTAATGAAATCCTACTGCCGTAAGGGTTTTCACTGCACCAAATTAGTCACTCAAAATAATATGCCAATCAAAATGGTCTACTGGCTATCTATCAAACATTGCTTTAACTTTTTGATCCTGATGATGATCTTAATGCATCTATTCCTAATGGCTGGAATAATTACATCATTATGAAATGAAGTGAAATATGTGTGGCTAGATTTGGTGGTGAGTGAAAGAGCTAATTATCTTCTCTGGACCAGACACTGGGCTCAGCATTTAGACTTATATGCCTAAAAGAGAACTCCAGATTTCACCATTCCTAACCTACCCCCTACCGCCCCATCCCCAGTCTTCCTCAACACAAGGTACCACTAAGCTACTCAAGCCAATAATTTGACTCATCCTAATTTCACCTTTTCCTTTAACCCTGGCCTGTGTTCCCAATTCATCACAGAAGGTGCCGTTGGCTCTACCTATGAAATGTGTATCAAGGTCATCCTTTTTCTTCATCTGTACTATTCCCGCCTCTACTCAACCTATCGCGATCTCTGACCCCCACTACTATAATGGTCTCCTAGCAGGTCTTCTATTTCCACTCCTGAACTCTATTCAACAGAAATTCAAAGTGATCTTTTAAAAATATAAACTCAATCTCTAGTTTAAAATCCTTCAATGACTCTTAGTTAGCATCAAATTCCTACATAAGGCAGCCTCCACTAACTTCTTCCCTAGCTCCCACTAACACCCTCACTACAACAATATTCCTGACACAACCACCAACAGAGAGTCCCTAGAACATGCTAATCCCCACTTTTAGGACCTATATGTGACAATGTATAAAAGGAAATGATTTTCTAAGTGCTGAAATGAGCAAGTCCACAGAATCTCACTTTAAGAAGATACCGTAAGATCTGAACAAAGGAGTTTCAAAGTTAGGAAGAAGCTGGGGCACCTGTGTGGCTCAGTGGGTTGGGGCCTCTGCCTTCAACTCAGGTCGTGATCCCAGGGTTCTGGGATGGAGCCTCAGGCTCTCTGCTCAGCAGGGAGCCTGCTTCCCTTTCTCTCTCCCTGCTTGCCTCTCTGCCTACTTGTGATCTCTGTCAAATAAATAAATAAAATCTTAAAAAAAAAAAAAAAGTTAGCAAGAAGCTTTAAAGGAGCTCTTAGGAGTTATGCCCCAGGCCAGAGGCATCAAGATTGTCCTTAAAGGTCATAATCCCCACCCTGTTACAACTAAAACATCCAACAAAATGCTGCCCTCACTGGGAAAGGAAATAAAACCCCCTATTATATTCATGTTTAAACACACATCATGGTACCTCTAGCTCATTAAGGCTCAATGAGAGATGCAAAGAAACAAAATACAAGATCTCTATTCAACAAACCTAAAACCTGTCCTAGAGGAAAGATCAGACATTTGATTAGATTAAAACAAACAACAAACAAAAATCTCTTCCCTCCCTAAAAAAAGTTTACAAAATTAAGGGTATGATGCGATCATCAAAATAGAATATATCGGGCGCCTGGGTGGCTCAGTGGGTTAAGCCGCTGCCTTCGGCTCAGGTCATGATCTCAGGGTCCTGGGATCGAGTCCCGCATCGGGCTCTCTGCTCAGCAGGGAGCCTGCTTCCTCCTCTCTCTCTCTGCCTGCCTCTCTGCCTACTTGTAATCTCTCTCTGTCAAATAAATAAATAAATCTTAAAAAAAAAAAATAGAATATATCAACCAATCCTGATACAAAATTAGCATACCTTAAAGCTCAAAAGAACTACTAAACAAGTTTATTTAGGCCAAATGTAATTATATCACATATTACATAGTAAGTTTATGAAAAAATTCCTTCCCCTATAATGTAGGCCAGTTGAAAATACAATTAGACCTAGGAATGGTTTATATCAACCCATGGGTGACAAACTAAGAGAGAAAGCAAGGTAGAATATGTCTTGCAATATGCTTCTAAACGTTACTGCGTGAAGCCAGGAAAAGGAAATCACATTACCTCAAATCATCGCCAGTGTTGGAGCAAGCCAGAGCACCAGAGTAAAGGAAATGAGTCTAATCCTGAGAGGCAATTTTTAAAAATCAATTCTTTTTTCATCACCAGCTAAAGAATCCTCTTTCCACACAAGTCCTATTAACTATGTGGAATATGTTGTCTGCTTTCCTAACTTGTTAGATGTCTCGAACGCAGATGTCAACATATAGGTGGGATAACCTCACACTGCTTAACAGAGATGCCGAAAGTAAATATCCCAGGCCCCCATACAATCTCCCACAATAAAATCCTTTCTAATCCCCACACTTGATTACTGTGCAGTTAGAGGGCAAGGGCAACCCTTAAGAGAGAAGCCCAAACTCACATGGTACTTTCGTGTTGCCTCCGGGGAGTAACAAAGAGCATGCGTGTGGGGCGAGCACTACTGGCATCTGGGTGGGCACTCCATGGCTTGGCATAGCTATGATCCAGAAAAACCAGGTCCAGCTCCCGCTCGTGCACTGAAAGCTGAAAGAGCAGCGAGGTGCCCATGCGCCGCGCTGAAGTCTGGAAGTCCCTCTCCCCACCCCGGTGGGCCATGTCAGTAGAGGACCAGCAAGTCAGAGAATGGGTATCTGCATGCTAGTCACCTGCAGTAAAAAGTTCCGGTTTAAGTCAATTCAAAGATCTTAATTTCTTCCAACCTAGAATAATATCTAATACCCTTACTTTTGTGACGTTCTATCATTCATAATTGAGTATCCATTACACCGCAGACCCCTGCCCACCATAGGAAGGGCTCCTGAGATCCCACACCACCCCCCAAAAAACGCTACTGACACCAAAGGCTCCTCCATACTCAAGGCCTACAAAAGTTGTTTCCTGGACAGCTGATTGATTCCACTGTTCTTCACAAAGGCCTCACATGGGCACATACAAAACTTGCCTGGCCAGCACCACAAATTCCTATACAGGCAAGGAAGGTTTTGGTAAACAGGAATGACATTCATTCTTCCAAAGCTAAGAGGGTCCCTTGCTCCATTGCTTCACACCATTCCCTAAGAGCGGGAGCACCCCAGTAACAGCGCGACGTGGGCCTCTAGGAAGCCCTTTATGACTCTTATGTTAAAAGTTTTGCAACTACTTCTTAATATTCTGGAGTCCTTAAAATGTCCAAATGAGAGCTCCAGCCCAAAGGCTGCAGCAAAATGCTGTTCCAGGAAGCCCCCTCTCCCCGCGCCAGGGTGGGCATTCCCCCGCAAACCGCCCCGTCCTCCACGTACCCCTCCCGAGGTCTCGCCACTGAGCCTTGAAACGCCCATCTAGTAGCAGGGCTTATAATTCGCACTGTACGGACTGAGGCGCCTGCTCAGGGGGAGATGAAGTGACTTGGCCAAGGTCACGGTGAGTTCGTGACGAGGAGGAGCCGCCTCGCACCCGGCTCCCGCCCGCGTCACGGGCCCGGGCCCGACCCGGCTCCCGCGTCACGGCGGCCCAGGTCCGTCCCCGGCCCAACGCGCCCGTCCGACCCCAGCTGCCCTGGCCCCGGACTCCAGCCCCTGATCCCCGCATGCCCCGGGAGTCCCGAATCCCTCCCCGAGACCCCCGCTCGCCCCGACCCGGGCCACGACCCGTCGGACCCGCCACCGCGCCGGGGCCGGCCTTCCCTCACCCGCAATCGCCCGGCCGCGCGCTCGGCCCGGGCCGGATCCCTGCGCGCGTGCGCGTTACCGCCTCCACGCCCCGGTGCCCCGCAAAACGCGGAAGCGGATTATCTCCTGTGGAGGGCGGTGAGCGGCAAAACCCGGAAAGGGTGTGGCTGCGACTACAAAGGCAGGAGGAGGAGCGACAGGAGAGTAGAAAGTCAGCATTAAGTCCAGAGTTGAGATCACCGTGCTGCTGCTGAGGAGTTTAAGGAGGCAGCACAGCTCAAGGTTGAGATCGGACTTGGCGGGTTGGAGTTTCTGCTCCAACGCATAACTCCACGGCTTTATGACCCCAGCGAGATCTCAGCGTCCACCCCTCATCTCTAAATGTGCCAATACTTCACCGGGCGGCTGAGAGAATGAAATGGATAATTCTGGGACCTGATGGGAGCACGAATAGATCTCAGGATGGTCATTACCATGAGGGACCCCCAGAGTGTCCTACAAGAAGAAAGATGTACCACAAAGGGACTGAGTTGCTCTCATGAAGGGGGAGTCACCTAAGGTTGGTCTGTGAAGGACCAGGTCATTACAGAGGGATTGGAAAGGTTAGTAAGGACCCAGATAGGGATAGCCAATAGGCCAAGTACAACCCTACACCATTTTCTTTGGTCTACCCACTGCTTTCTTAAAATATTAATTACAAACTTTTTTTTTTTTTTTTTTTTTGAGAGAGAAAGAGAGAAAGTGTGTGTGCGCACGGGGGCGTGGGGCAGAGGGAGAGGGACGAATTTTTTTTTTTAACTAACATATAATGTATTATTAGCCCCAGGGGTACAGGTCTGTGAATTCTCAGTCTTACACATTTCACAGCACTTACCATATCACATATCCTCCCCAATGTCCATCACCCAACCACCCTATCCCTACTCCCCCACCCCCAGCAACTCTCAGTTTCTTTCCTGAGATTGAGAGTCTCTCATGGTTTGTCTCCCTCCCAATCCCATCTTGTTTCATTTTTTCCCTCCATACCCCACAAAGTCCCCGCCCTGCCTCTAAAATTCCTCATGTCAGAGAGATCATATGATAATTGTCTTTCTCTGATTGACTTATTTCACTCAGCATAATAGCCTCTAGTTCCATCCACGTGGTTGCAAATGGCAAGATTTCACTCTTGATGTCTGCATAGTATTCCATTGTATGTATATGTGTGTATGTATATATATGTGTGTGTATGTGTGTGTGTACACACATACACACACATATATATACTACTTCTTCTTTATCCATTCATCTACTGATGGACATCTAGGTTCTTTCCATAGTTTGGCTATTGTGGACATTGCTGCTAAAAACATTTGGGTGCATGTGCCCCTTCAGATCACTACGTTTGTATCTTTAGGGTAAATACCCGGTAGTGCGATTGCTGGGTTGTAGGGTAGCTCTATTTTCAAATTTTTGATGAATGGCCATAGTGTTTTCCAGAGTGGCTGCACCAGCTTGCATTCCCACCAACAGTGTAGGAGGGTTCCCCTTTCTCTGCATCCTCACCAGCACCTGTCGTTTCCTGACTTGTTAATTTTAGCCATTTTGACTGGTGTGAGGTGGTATCTCATTGTGGTTTTGATTTGTATTTCCCTGATGCCGAGTGATATAGAGCACTTTTTCATGTGTCTGTTGGCCATCTGGATGTCTTCTTTGCAGAAATGTCTGTTCATGTCCTCTGCCCATTTCTTGATTAGATTCTTTGTTCTTTGGGTGTTGAGTTTGATAAAGTCTTTATAGATTTTGGATGCTAGCCCTTTATCTGATATGTCCTTTGCAATTATCTTCTTCCATTCCGTCACTTGTCTTTTGGTTTTGTTGACTGTTTCCTTTGCTGCGCAAGTTTTTGATATTGATGAAGTCCCAATAGTTCATTTTTGCCCTTGTTTCCCTTGCCTTTGGTGGTGTTTCTAGGAAGAAGTTGCTGCGGCTGAGGTCGAAAAATTTGCTGCCTGTGTTCTCTTCAAGGATTTTGATGGATTCCTATCTCACATTGAGTTCTCTCATCCATTTTGAGTCTATTTTTGTATGTAATGTAAGGAAATTGTCCAGCTTCATTCTTCTGCATGTGGCTGTCCAATTTTCCCAACACCATTTGTTGAAGAGACTATCTTTTTTCTATTGGACATTCTTTCTTACTTTGTCAAAGATTAGTTGACCATAGAATTGAGGCTCCATTTCTGGGCTCTCTATTCTGTTCCATTGATCTATGTGTCTGTTTTTGTGCCAGTACCATACTGTCTTGATGATGACAGCTTTGTAATAGAGCCTGAAGTCTGAAATTGTGATGCCACCAACTTTCGTTTTCTTTTTCAACATTCCTTGGCTATTCAGGGTCTTTTCTGGTTCCATATAGATTTTAGGATTATTTGTAGGGAGAGAGAATCTTAAGCAGACTCACAGCTGGGCACAGATACCAGGCAGGGCTTGATCTCAAGACCCTGAGGGCATGACCTGAGCCAAAATCAAGAGTTGGGTACTTAACAGACTGAGCCATCAAGGTTCCCCTAATTGTAAACTTTTTTTAAAAAGATTTTATTTATTATTTATTTATTTATTTATTTGTCAGAGAGAGAGAAAGAGTACGCGCACAAGCAGGTAGAGTGGCAGGCAGAGGTGGAGAGAGAGGCAGGTACGACTGAGCCACCCAAGCATCCCAGCAAACTTTTTTTTTTTAAGATTTTATTTAAATCTTAAAAGATTTAAAGGATTTAAAAGATCACAAGTAGACAGAGAGAGAGGAGGAAGCAGGCTCCCTGCTGAGCAGAGAGCCTGATGCGAGGCTTGATCCCAGGACCCTGGGATCCTGACCTGAGCCGAAGGCAGAGGCTTTAACCCACTGAGCCACCCAGGCGCCCCTCCTGCAAACATTTTTAAGCTAGGGTGATTTCATGTAAAAACCCAGATTTCTGGACACTCTTAAGAAGTTGGAGGCTGTGGCAGCGTATGACTTCCAGCGTGGTAGGCATGGGGGCTGCCTATTCCCTTACTCTGGCCACCTTCACTAGGCATCCTTGGCCCCCCTGGCATTTGATTCATTACCCAGCCCTATACCACAAACATTCACACACACCCCACCCCCAGGCTAGATGTAACCATCGGTGTTCCTGGGGTGGAAAACAAAATCAAGAGTCAAGTCCAGTCATTCTAGGGTGATTAGTCAGTTGTTTCAACTCATTTTGGTTGCCTCTCAGGGCAGGAGTGAGACAACTGAAATAATGCTGATAGAAGTAGGTGCAGAGACTAGCCCAAAGAAACAAACACAATACTTCAGAGGGCCTGTGCAATGCAACACAGAGTCCCCCCGTGCCCAGAAGAAAGATGGGAGTTTGGGGAGTGGGGAGGCAGAAGAGAGAAAGGAGGTAAACTGGTCATTTCACAATTCTGGACTGCTTCCAACAGGATAGTGAGCCTTTTCTATAGCAGAGATGTCAAACCCTTAGTGCTAGCTTTGCAGGGGTTTTTCCAGTGTCTTGGCAGACGTGATTAATCAATCACAGTCCACTGACCCCAGATGCAACTTCAAAATCATTTTCTCCACACAGGACTCTAGGCTGTCACCACCAATTGATTAGATTTGGCCATCTCCTTTCTAAAATCCCTTTCCTTCCTCTGATATCCTGGAGGATACACCTGGTATTCATTCATTCACAAATATGTCTTCAATTCCTACTATGCAATAAATACTGGCTAGGTCCTGAGGATACAGCTCTGATGAGGCTCGCTTCTTTTTGATCTAATAATTGTTTAATTTATAATTGTGAAAATAAGGGCTAACATTTAGAGAATGCCAAACAAGTTCTAAGGGACATAAATGACCTACTTCATTTAACACTCTGAATGGCTTTACATGGTAGGTTTTATTATATCCAGAGAGGAAAAGTATTTTGCCCAGGGTTACATAGCTAGTAGATATCAAAGGCAGAACTGGAAACCAGTCTGGCTCCAGAACCTAGGCATTTGACTGCTCACAACTCTACGCCCCACCATACCTACTGTGATTAGTTAAAGGGCGAGTTGATGAGCATACAGAACAGTGAGCCAGCCTTGGCTTAGGTGATGGAGTAGATGTGCCTGCGAAGGTGACATATGAAACTGAAACCACGAGGAGAAAGAAGTAACATGGTAGACCCTGAGAGAGAAGATCTCTAGGAGAAGGAATGGCGGGGGTGGGGGGATGTCCTGAGAGACAGAAAGAAGCTTGATAACATTAAAAAAAAAATAGGAAAAATAGTGTAATTAGGAAACAGTGGGTCAGCAAGTTGAAAGAAGAGAAAGAGACATAAGCCAGAGCCTATAGGGCCCTATATGTCCCAGTATAAATTTTGGTACTGACCATAGATTGCTTATCTTAACTTTCCTGTATTTGGTAAAGAGTAGACCCTCAAAGTCAGGGGCATTAACCTTCTTTGTATCCTTCAGAGAACATAGCCCAGGATATAGGGGGTAGTTTCTGTATTGACTGATTGATGACTGATAGATTAGTTGACTGATACCAGGACACCAAGGCAAGAGACATGGTTCAAGATGAAAAATAAATCTTTGCCACTTCACATCCACTAGGATGGCTAAAAACTCAGTGGTGACACCAAAAACATGGTAAGAGACCCTGGCTGGCTCAGTCAGAAGAGCTTGATCTTGGGATTGTAAATTGAGCCCCATGTTGGGTGTAGAGATTACTAAAAAAATAAAGAAATAAACGTTAAAAAAAAACAGGTATATCACAGAGCTACTGAAGGATGACGGAAGATGTGGTCAGAATTCCAAGATATGCAAGCAAAAGAAAAAACAAAGCAAATCTTAACTTAGAGGAAAACACAAAGTTACAGAAAAAAGGGTATGGGGGCACCCAGGTGGCTCAGTTGGTTAAACATCCGACTCTTGGTTTCAGTTCACATTGTGATCTCATGGGTGGTGAGATGGAGCCCCAGGTTGGGCTCCATGCTCAGTGAGGAATCCACTTGAAGATTCTCTCCCTCTGCCCCTCCGCCCACTCACACATGTTTGCTCTCGCTCTCTCTCTCTCAAATAAATAAATTAAAAGAGAGAGAGAGAAAGGATATGGAATTAGAGTATAGTTGACCCTTGAAAAACACGGGGATCAGGGACATCGACCACCCCACTTTGCACAGTCAGAAAATCCATGTATAACTTTTGACTTCCCCAAAACTTACCTACTAAGAGTCTACTATTGACCGGAAGTCTTACCAATAACATAAATGGTCAATTAACTCTTACTTTCTATATGTGTTATATAACTATAGTCTTACAATAAAGTAAACTAGAGGAAAGAAGGTGTTAAAAAAAATCATAGGATTGGGACATCTAGGTGGCTCAGTTAGTTAAGCATCTGCCTTCAGCTCAGGTCATGATCTCAGGGTCCTGAGATAGAGTCCTGTTTCAGGCTCCCTGCTCAGTGGGGAGTCTGCTTCTCCCTTTCCCTCTGCTCCTCCTGCCCTGCTCATGCTCTCTTGTGCATGCTTTCTCTCTCCCAAATAAATAAATCTTTAAAAGAAGAAAAGAAAATAATGAAGAGAAAATAAGTTTACAGTACTGCACTGTATTTATTGAAAAAAATCTACATACAAGTGGACCCATGCAGTTCAAACCTGTGTTGCTCACAATGGAAAAATTATACAATTAAACTGACTTTAAGAATGGCAGCCTGGGGGACGCCTGGGTGGCTCAGTTCATTAGGCGGCTGCCTTCGGCTCAGGTCATGATCCCAGCGTCCTGGGATCGAGTCCCACATCAAGCTCCTTGTTCTGTAGGGAGCCTGCTTCTCCCTCTGCCACTCTGTCTGCCTGTGCTCGCGCTCTCTCTCTCTCTCTCTCTGACAAATAAATAAAATCTTAAAAAAAAAAAAATTTACAAAAGAATGGCAGGCTGGGGATGCCTGGGTGGCTTAGTGGGTTAAGCCTCTGCCTTCGGCTCAGGTTATGATCTCAGGGTCCTGGGATTGAGCCCCACATCGGGCTCTCTGCTCAGAGGGGAGCCCACTTCCCCCTTTCTCTCTGCCTGCCTCTCTGCCTACTTGTGATCTCTTTCTGTCAAATAAACAAATAAAATCTTAAAAAAAAAATGGCAGCCCGGAGCACAGAAAAAAGTTGAAGTATTTTAATTCCATTCCCAACTCTGGTTGTGTCTTGTTTCTTTAAATTGATCACTTTTACCACAAAGTTTGAAAGCTTCTTATAATGAGAATAGCAAAATTCTGGTATACTGTAGCTTAAGAGTACCTATCTCAGTGTGCCTGGGTGGCTCAGTTCTTGATTTCAGCTCAAGTCCTGATTCAGGGCTTGAGATCAAGCCCTACAACAGGCTCCATAGTATGGAGCCTGCTTATGATTCTCTCTCTCTCTCTACCTCCACTCTCTCTCTCTCTCTTAAAATATAAAGGAAAAAGAATACCTGTCTCTCAGAGGAAAGTGTTATAATGTTAAAGAAAAGGGCCGAATACACTGTGTGTACCTACAGTTTAATCTTTGAATGTATGTTGTTTGATCAGCTCCCTTCTGTGTGATGGTACCATGCAGAGAGTCAAATCCTTGTGATGTTTTGTGTGGCTACAGACTTTGACAACATGTAAAAAAATGTGTAAAGCAAGTTTGTATGATTGAGGAATCAGATTTATTGAATTTTATTATTGAAAGTTGAAATTTGGGGCGCCTGGGTGGCTCAGTGGGTTAAAGCCTCTGCCTTCCACTCAGGTCATGATCCCAGGGTCCTGGGATTGAGCCCCACATCGGGCTCTCTGCTCAGAGGGGAGCCCACTTCCCCCTTTCTCTCTGCCTGCCTCTCTGCGTACTTGTGATCTCTGTCAAATAAATAAATATAATCTTAAAAAAAAAAAAAAAAGAAAGTTGAAATTTGACATGTATGAACAAGAACAATACTTTTTCATGGAGGGGAAAAGAAACCCCTGTTGTTCAGAGGTCAACTGTATATTCCTTGATCTGCAGTGAAACAGTATACATCATCATCATAATGAAAAGACTGAGTGTAGTTTTAGTCTCCAGATGAGGGGTAATTGTACTGGGAGAAGAGGATGTGGCAAAGGCAGAGTATGAGAAAGCTAAACTCCCCACGTGCATAATAAACAGCAGTAGCAATGTCTGAAAGTGATGAATTGGGAATTTGGAGAGAGAGAAGCTGGGGGGCAGGAAGGAGGGAGGGACGGGGTAAGAGCTGACTTAAGAGCCAGTGTCTGAAGTTGCAAAATTCAAGGGATGCTGTTTAGAAACACAGAGATTAATACCAGAAGAAATGACCCAGAATGAGGAGTGCCTGCCACATGTATCCCAATGTCTATTCTCTCTCTCTGGCACATATCCCGAGCCAAGCTTCTGTTCTTTTTCTATTTATTCTCCCATCAGTGCTTTGTAAGAATTCATAATTTCCCTCTGCCCCTGTTCCTTCCTTAGCACATCACTCTTACCATTTTTCATTCTTCTCTATTTGGGAGGGGATAAATGATATCTTCTTGCATTTCTTTGATTATGTTTTTTAAGATTTTATTTATTTATTTGACAGAGAGAGACAGCCAAAGAGGGAACACAAGGAGGGGGAGTGGGAGAGCGAGAAGCAGGCTCTTCGCTGAGCAGAGAGCCCCAATGTGGAGCTCAATCCAGGACCCTGGAACTATGAACTGAGCCAAAGGCAGATGCTTAACAACTGAGCCACCCAGGCGCCCCCATTTCTTTATTAATGGACTTGAATTTTTTATTTAATCTCTCTCTCTCTCTTTTAAAAGATTTTATTTATTTGACAGACAGAGATCACAAGTAGGCAGAGAGGCAGGCAGAGAGTGGGGAGGGGGGGAAGCAGGTTCCCCGCTGAGCAGAGCGCCCAGGACCCTGAGATCATGACCCAAGCCAAAGGCAGAGGCTTAACCCACTGAGCCACCCAGGCGCCCGTCTCTAACTTTTTTTTTTTCTTTTTTTGGTTTTGAATCCATTTTGGCAAAGTGATCAATTGTATCTTGCTGAATTTCTTTGATTATTAAAGAAACTGATTTTTTTTTTCATTTTGTTTGTCCATTTGAGCATTCACCTGTTATAAACTTTCCCTCATCTTTCTTGAGAGTATTAATCTTTTCCTTTCTAAATTATAAAAGCTCGTGGTTGGGGCACCTTGCTGGCTCAGTCGGCAGAACATGCAACTCTTGATCTCGGGGTTGTAAATTCAAGCCCTGTGTTAGATATAGAGATTACTTTAAAAAAATAAAATCTGGGTGCCTGGGTGGCTCAGTGGTTAAGCCGCTGCCTTCGGCTCAGGTCATGATCTCAGGGTCCTGGGATCGAGTCCCACATCGGGCTCTCTGCTCAGCAGGGAGCCTGCTTCCCTCTCCCTCTCTCTGCCTGCCTCTCTGTCTACTGTGATCTCTCTCTGTCAAATAAATAAATAAAATCTTTAAAAAAAATTAAAAAAAAATTAAAAAAAAATAAAATCTTAGGGGAACCTGTGTGGCACAGTTGGTTGAGTGTCCAACTCTTGATTTCAGTTCAGGTCATGATCTCAGGGTCGTGGGACTGAGACTGGTGTCAGGCTCTGTGCTAAGCTTACAGACAGCTTGAGACTCTCTCTCCCTCTCCCTCTGCCCCTCCTTCCCAAAAAAGATAGATAGATAGATAAAAGCTTTTAAAATTTCTTTTTAAAAAATTCTCACTTTAAAAATGCTAATATTCTGGACATTTGGTATGTGGTATATGTTCCCTACTTTGGTATTATCTTTAAAGGTATATTTTTCTGCACAAAAATTTTAAATATTCTGCAGTCAAATCTATCAGCCGTTCCCTTTCCAGAGTTTGCCTTTTATGTCATAATGCTTAGTTTGGAAAATCATGAACAAAAGCAAAAACTTTGTATTGTGTTTAGATTTTGAGAAAAACTGTCAGAAAGAGCATTTTCTTGTTATATCTGCCGCACCAGAAAGCAACTGTACCACCAAGATCCCGAGATGGCTTTTTGCTCTTTAAAGACCATGTTTCTTTTAGAAGGCATAAAAAGTGGAGCACCTAGGTGGCTCAGTCAGTTAAGCGTCTACCTTCAGCTAAAGTCATAATCCTGGGATCCTGGGTTCGGGCCCTGCATCAGACATTGGATTGGGCTCCCTGCTCAGTGGGGAGTCTGCTTCTCTCCCTGCCCCTCACTCTGCTTGTGCTTTCACTCTGTCTCTCTCCCTCTCAAATAAATAAAATCTTTAAAAAAAAAAAGGCGGCATAATAAGCTTACTGTTCTGTTGTTTCATCAACTAATATACATTTTTAAAACATCCACTAGGGATGCCTGGGTGGCTCAGTTGGTTAAGCAGCTGCCTTCGGCTCAGGTCATGATCCCAGCGTCCTGGGATCGAGTCCCGCATCGGGCTCCTTGCTTGGCAGGGAGCCTGCTTCTCCCTCTGCCTCTGTCTGCCTGTGCTCGCTCTCTCTCTCTCTGATGAATAAATAAAATCTTTAAAAAAAATAAAAAATAAAACATCCGCTAATCTTCCTGCTATTGGAGAAGATGTAATTTATACAATATTAAAAACTGAAGCAAAACAAAACAAAACAAAAACCAAAAAAACCCTTAGTGTAGATGAGACAAAAACAAGTGACCCAGCTCCATCCCCATGATGAGGGGTCTTGAGAGCTATCAAGATACCACAGCAAAATTGTATTGACCTTGAGATTTTTTTAAAACCTTAAAATTAGTTGGCATAAAAGCCCATCAATTAAAAATTCATTTCCCTTTGTTAAAGACAGACTCCTATTTGGACCTAGGCTTCCTTTAGGAAAAAGGAGGCCTGGGGGGCCTGGGGAGCTCAGTGGTATTAGTGTCCAACTCTGGGTTTTAGCTCAGGCCATGATCTCAGGGTCATGAGATCGAGCCCTCTGTCAGGCTCCATGCTCAGCATGAAGTCTGCTTAAGACTCTCTCTCTCCCCCTCTGCCCCAAACCCCTGCTCGCTCTCTCTCTCTCTCACATAAATAAATAAATCTTCAAAAAAAAAAAAAAAAAAAAGAGGCCTACATGTTTGCTTATGCATTAGCTTTTCCTGAATTGTCCTTGAAATGGTCTTTGATTTCCTTATTCCTTTCCTCACATCACCTCACCTCTCTTATTTTTTTTATCTAAATTGTGGGACTTTGGCAATGATTCACTCCAGATAACTTGCTTATTTATATAAAGAGGAAAGACTACCCTTATACCTGATCATGAGATCAGAGGGACAGTGAGAATAAGAAAGAGAAAAAAAGAGGAAACGCAAAGCAGCCAAATTATTTTGTTTGTACAGGCCTGGTCACCTCAAGCCACTTGCTTCCTACTCCTGACTTTCTCCTGTCATTCCCCTCCTTTCCTTTCCAGAACCAAGAACCAGCCACCTTTGTGACATCACTTCTACCGCTAAGCAACAGGTCTAGGGTTCTCCTCACCCTGTGAGCCCTAGGAGAACGTCAACCCAAGGTGCTCCAAGAAGGAGGCTCTGCTGCAGAGGGAAAGAGGGGGAGGACAGGCATGCTGCAGCTGGTCGTGGATTCAGCTACGATTAACCCACCCCTCAGCCCCCCACCCAGACCCTGTGTGACTGCCTACTTCCGAGGTGAGAGCCAGACACCGGGATGGGAGAGACCAGCCCCAAGAAGCAACATGTATTCGGTGAAAAAATAGACTTCCTGGGGCCTAAAAGATGCCCTGTAAGACAGAAAGGCAGAGTAGATATCATCCAGTTCTTTTGAAACTTAACTTTATTGCCATTATTTCTCCTGTGAGGACATCTCTGCTTCTCATTTTTTCCAGGGGAATGGCTACGGGAAAAAGAGAAGATAAATACTTTCCAAGATGCTTCTGTGAACTAGGGCTGTGCCACACATTGAGGTTTAAAAAAAAAAGAAAGAAAAAGTACCTGCTTCACAGGCTTGATGTGAGGATTTTTAAAAAGATAATGTATGTACAGCTCTTATATAACCTCCTATAGTAACTATTGGTTCCTGTAAGTGACCTTTACAGCCATCAAAGTCTTTTCAAGAACATAGCGATTTTTGCTCCTCACAACAATCCCATGAGGCAAATGAGGCAAGATTTATTGTCTCCATTTTTTATAGGTAAGGGAAAAAATGTCCAAGAAGGTTGGCAGGGGTGGGGGATGGTGAAAGGATTTGGGAGACAACATGAAAAGAAATCAAGGGTGTCTCCAGAACACAGAGCTGGGAGTGGGAATGGAGGAAGGGCAAGAAAATTGACAGTCTGCTGGTGGCAAGCAGAGGGAGGTGGATAATGGCGAATGAGGTTTCCCAGCATGTGTGGGGACTGAGAAAATTGGGGCTGAGAGAAAGAAGGCACAGTTGTTTCTGTAACAGATATGGAGTAAAGAATGAAGTTCCTTAATTTTTTTCTGTGCTCACTGGGCATGACAATACCCCTTGGAGAATGGACATTTGGGATTCTAGGCTCACAGGGCAATCCATATGTGTTTATGTCCCCAGATTTAGAGAGGCATAGTGGACATTCCATGTGTCTGCCGTGAGCCAGGGAACAGGCTGAGTCTGAGCCGCCTTTCCTACCATCCCATGGATGTGATCTTTCTCCTCCTAGAAATACCTCTTATAAAGATGCCTAAGTCCCGGACTCTTGGGTTTGCCCAGAGATTTACCTATAAATCCTTATTACTGAATGATATTTTTTATTCCCTTTTTACCTTTCTGAACCCCTTTTCCCTCATATAGCATCCACTACCCTGCACCCCTCCTGACTTCCTCACAGGTGCATGCTTGCACACACTTTGTCTCTCCCTCTTCTGCATTCTTTCCTTGGGAAGAATCTCTAAGTAGTTGAGCAATTTAGAGGTTCTTTGCAGGGCTATGGGCTGTTCTTTGCCAAAGATATTTATGGATGAGGAACTTTTAACCCATTAGAGATGTTTTGGCATGTCTTAGGGTCCACTAGGCTTTGTACTCTGGTAACAAATAAACCTTGAGATCTCAATGCCTTAACACAGTGAAAGTTTACCTCCTATACCAAATCCTGCATCAAGGGGGCAGTCATCTCAGTGGCTCCCCCAAGCAGTGGTTTAGGGACCAACTCACTGCTCGTGGCTGCAGTCATCCTGGCACCACCCTGCCCACAGATGGTGAGGATGGTTGTGTGGAGCAGGGAGAGGAAAAGCATCATGGGAGATTTTTAGGAGCTAGTCGTGGCAGTGGTGAAAATCACTCCCACATTGCATTGGCCACAGTGAGTCTCCAGATACCACCTGGCTGCAAGATGGCTAGGAACTACATTCCAGGGAAGAAAATGAAGTGAACGCATTATCTGTCATGTCAGATGATGTTACCCTTACAAAAAGTGAAAATTCTGAAATCCCCAGAGTAAGAATCCATGTCATACCACATCTGCCAACATGGACTCAAAGTGTTCCTGGAGTCCTCCCTCTCTTTACCACACTTAAACCTAGACTTTGAATTATTTCCTACCACCAGTGACACCCCTTGGTCTCTTTGCAGATATCAAGAGGAGAACTCATGAAGCGGAAGGGAATAACCCCATATGGAATGAGGTAAACCCATCAGGACAAACGCAAAAGAAGCAATGACTACCCCAAGAGTGAGGTTGGGTCCTAGCCATGCTCAGAATTCTAGGGAGAGGCCAGGGAGCAGCATTAGCTTTCCCCAAGGGCATCTGGGCCGGAGAGTAGCCCCCGAGCTGATATGGCTGTGGAGGCCTGAGGGCCCCTAGCTGTTCTTGGCCCTTCTCCACTCTGGGGATAGACCATATTAGGGCCCATCTTGTCCAACCTGGTGGTCCTGATGTTCCCAGAAACCTGAAGCAGGGACAGGTCTCCCTTGAGGGAGGTTCTCCAGTTCAAGAGAAACACAGCCTGTTCCCTGCATCTTTCCTTATTTTCTGGGAGGTTGGGAAGGAGAAGGTGGAGGAAGGATGCTGACCTCTCTGTGCCTCCCACAGACCCTGATCTGGTACCTCTGGGACTGCCCCCTACAAAATGACTCTTTTCTGCAAATCATCCTTCGGGACGTGGGCGCAGCAAAGAAAGACAGGTGAGGCAGAGAAAGGCAGGAGGTTGTCTCTCTGACCAAAGCTACAGCACTTGCTGCAATTCCTGGCTCGAATCCATAACTCACTCAGGTGGCATAGATAAGAATCCACTCCAGCCAACTAATGGGACCAAAAAAAAAAAAAAAAAGTGGAGGTGGGGTGTATGGGAGGGTGTTGGGGCTGGGAGGGCAGAGCAATCAGAATCAGGAACCTAGGAAGCCAGGGGCAGTTCTGCCTCTTTTGAAGCCACAGGCTCTTAAATCTCTGCATCTCTCTGTCCAATCCTGGCTTCCTATCATGGCCCCACTCTAGTGCCCAGCAGAGACCAACACCCAACTGAGACTGAATCTATAGCATCCCAAGTCAAAATTCCTAAGACGGAGAACCTGATTGGGCCAGCTTCTATCAGATGTCCCATCCCTTGTCCAATTGGTGGTTACTTGGGACTGTTGCCATTCAAGAGTAGTGTGGGAGAAGAACTCCTGGGAAGGGGCTGAGCAGGGCAGAGCCAGTAACTGGGCCACATACTTCTCAGAGCCCCAAAGTCATTCTCAGAGATGTGAGAGCCCTAAATCTTCTGCTGGGTTCTCTACATCATTGTGTCCTTCCTGCAGCCTCTCTCCGTGGGCAGCACAGCCCGTAGCAGAGAGAACCCTCTCTAGATAAAGTCATGCCTGGGACAGAAGACACCCTGTCCCCTGACTTTGGATCTCATACATGTTCTTCTTCTCCCCAGATTCATTGGGCTGGCCACAATACTGCTCCAGCCCTTGGTGAAAAAACCGAGTGAGGTCCTTTCTTTGAAGGACTTGAACCTGCTTAACCATCTCATGCAATCCACAGATGTGAGTTGGACCCCAGGAACAGTGGCTGGCAGAGCAGGGGCAGCCAGTGAAGCTAGGTGACTCCACGTTAGCAGAGGCCCAGTGACCCCACCAGAGAGCACTTCCTTTCCTAGGAGGCCTCATCACACTGCCAGCATCTCCCTGACCCCCCCCTATCCCACTATCCATCCACCCACCCACCCTCCTACCCCATATCCATCCTTTTAGATTGATTAGTCGATTGTCCATTGGATGACAGCACCTGTGTTAGGCCTGGGATACAAAACTGAATGAAGACCATGGTCCATTAGAGTAAGCACACTCACAGTGACAGTGCTCCAGCACAAGGGTCAGGAAGGCTAGGTCACTGGGGACAGGAGGAAGTGAATGATTCCATGTGGGAGGTCAAAGAAGGCTTCACAGAGGGCATGATTAAGGTAAATGGAAACAAGCAAAGACCAACCAGAGGAGGAGAAGCAAAAGCTATTTATGCAGAACTGGCTAGAGCAGCAGTATCAGCCACCATCATTCGCATTTTGGCAGAGACTCAAAGGCAGACAGAGGAGGGGAGAAGCTGTACAGTGGAAGCAGGGAAGGCTCCCAGTGTGCCCTGATAGGAAGCCATTGGTCAGGGGAAGCTGTAAGTGGACCAACTAGAAGCCAGGCATCCCATGTGATTGCTTAGGGGTGTGTATTTGGCTTTCTCTGGTTGGTCCTGAGTGGGAAGAAGGGACAAAAATTAGGGAAGCTGTCAGTTGTGAATCAAGTCCTCTATCAGTCGAGGCCACACAATTGGGGCCAATTGTGACAGAGGCTATTGTTTGAGGCATACTCTGACTTCTACAGGCTGACTTAGAGAGAACAGGCTGGCGTCCTGGATGGGTTATTGCAGATTTGTTGGGCTGATTTCCTGAATTGCTGGTTGCAGACTGTGTGTCAGAGTTCCATTTTTATAAGGTCTGGTCATTGTCCATTTGTTTATTCAGTTTCTCAAGGGGCATAAGTTTTCAACACAGACGGGTAAGGAAGAGAATCCTAGACAAGGGTGTGAGGTACATGGGTGAAGGCTGGAGAGACAGAAAGGCAGGCTGTTGGTTCGGGAAGGGTAGGTTGCTGCACTGCTGGGACACAGGGGTTGGGAGGATGTGAAGGTGGTGGTGGGAGAGCTGAGTCTAGCTGGGACCAGGGGCCAGAGGTGAAGGGCTTTATGGTCTATGCTGGTGAGTTGTGATTTTACTCTGATCGGTTAGGACACTTTTTAGGGGGCAATTCTGGCAATGGTCTAGAGGTAGGATGAGTGTAGTCAGAGCACTTGGAGGCAGGAGGTCAATTAAGAGGAATTTGCAAGAGGGGCGCCTGGGTGGCTCAGAGGGTTAAAAACCTCTGCCTTCGGCTTAGGTCATGATCCCAGGGTCCTGGGATCAAGCCCCACATCAGGCTCTCTGCTTCACGGGGAGCCTGCTTCCTCCTCTCTCTCTGTCTACTTCTCTGCCTACTACTTGTGATCTCTGTCTGTCAAATAAATAAATAAAATCTTTAAAAAAAAAAAAAAAGAGGTATTTGCAGGAGTCCTCTCCCGAGATCAGAAGATGTTGAGCTAGCAGAAGAGCTGTTGGCATCAGTGGTTCTGGGCTGGCCCCAAGGCACCTCTCCCTCTCTTCCCCACTCTGCTGTACCTCCTTGTCACCACCACTGCTTCATGTCTCCAAACTTAGCCAGGCTGGGCAAGTTTCCAGTGTTAGGACTTGACCAAGGATTGCAAGATCTGGCTTACAGCCCCCCTGCCTTTGCCTTGCAGTGCACTGTCACCCTACATGTGACCCTTGCGAGAAAACAGTATGCATCGAAATTAGGTATGTCCTTGGGACTTACCCCTGTTCGTCACCAAACATAGCTGGATAGGCTCTTTGGGACCTTTGGGACCTATGCCTTGAGGCCTACAAAAGGACTGTGACCAGGTTAAGGTCTAGAGGCCAATCTCCAGATACCTGGCTGAGTTTTCCACTTGTCGTCTCTAGACATAAGGCCAAGCCTCCAGTGGGCTGCAGAGGGAAGCAAAGATGGCCATTTCCAAGAACCCTCATGTGTAGAGTGTGGGGCCCAGGGTTACTGAGGGTAAGACGGGGCCCATGGGAATGTTCTGGGGAGGATATGTGCCCCTTTCAGGACTTCTAGGCCATGGTTTTAGTCAGAAGCTAGTCAATGGGGATAGAACAATGAAATGGGCATAATGGCTCAAAGCGTCCCTAACGTAGCCTCTGAGGGCCCACCCAGATTGTGTTTCCCCAGGTGATGACGACCTCCTGGGCCCAAGTGCCCAAGAGGTGGCCAGGCGGAAACTGATGGTCCCTGGTTCCGGCATGCCCATGGCTCTGTCCTCGAAGCCTCAGCACTTTCAGGTGAGGATTCGGGGCTGATTTACCTGACACTGTCATTGTGATCCCAAACTGTCCCTGTCTCTCTGCAAAGTCGTGGCAGAGGACCAGAGCTACAGGTCCTCAGAGCCTCACTGCTTCCCCTGCTCCTCCTGGGCATTTCTGAGCCACTTCTGCAGGAAAGGGAAGCTAGAGACAGCTTCGGGGCAGCCACAGGAGACACTGTTGGCTGTATGTATACCAATAGGCCCTGGCAAATGCTAGGGAGGCAGAATGAAAGACCTGGAAGAGTCCTCAGGATTGTTGGCAACACAAGGCTAGCCATGTGCCGGGCAAAATGAGCTGTATGGGAAGGGCTGAGGAGAGTTTCCGCTATGACTTCTGGAACCCTCATCCCATGGCTCAGCAACTTCCCTCTGATCTGTAACTTGTAACCCAATATTTCTGCTACACCTTCACCTGCTCTCCAGCCTGCCACCTGCCAAGGAGACTGGGTGTCATTCTTGACTGCATTCTTCCTCACCCTATCCCCTGCATCCAGTCAATGGCCAAGTCCTAGCTCTTAATATCACCCAACTGTCCCCACCTCTCCATCACCACTTCACTTCCTTGACCTGAGCCACCACCATCACGTCCCTGGACCACTCATAAGTTCTTCCTAAATTCCCAGCCTCCAGCTCTCTCCTGTCCATCCTTCAGCCAATGGGGTCTTTCAAATATGTCATTCTTATCATGCCATGCACCTGCTTAAAAATGAGGATACCCAGGGCACCTGGGTGGCTCAGTGGGTTAAAGCCTCTGCCTTCGGCTCAGGTCATGATCCCAGGGTCATGGGGCTCTCTGCTCAGCAGGGAGCCTGCTTCCCCCTCCCTCTCTGCCTGCCTCTCTGCCTACTTGTGATCTCTCTCTCTGTGTCAAATAAATAAACAAAATCTTAAAAACAAACAAACAAACAAAACTGGGAAAGATTAGACTTCATTTCTGTATTCTGTAACAAGCCCATTGCAATTGAAAACCACTAAGTAACACAAGATGAAAAGAACAAAGCAGTGGAGGGGACAGTTCCCAGAAGAGGAAAAGAGAAGGAGCCATGGTCTTCCTAGAACTTACCTTCAGTTAGGAGGAGTCCAGTTCGCTGTGGGTCTCCTTCCACCCCAGTAGATGCCTCTTATCAGAACACTTTGCTCTTTTAGAGATGAGCCCCTGTTGAAGAAGGGGGCCCAGACCCCTACCTCAGGTGTCCCCATATTCCCCCCATAGGTCCGAGTGAAGGTATTTGAAGCCCGACAGCTCATGGGCAACAACATCAAGCCGATGGTGAATGTGGTCATTGGAGGCTACCAGTACAACACGCGGATCAAGATGGGAAACAACCCTTTCTTCAACGAGGTGGGCTGCACGTGCCCTTCAGAACTGAATGGGGCATTTGGGCCAAGGGGGGCAGCCAGGGGCTAGCTGGGGGCTGGGCATTTCCTGCAGGCATCAGGCAAGCTTGCTTCTTCCACAAACATTGGCTGAGCATTTACAGAGGGCCAAGAACTGCTTGGCACTGAGAATACAGACAAAATCATTTGAAACCTCCCATTGGAGGAGCCAGTAGTCTTTGGGGTGGTGGGGGGATTGGCCTGTGAACACATAGACTATGATAATGGTGCAAAACTGGGGTTAACAGATCTGGGGGCACTGTTAATGCAGGCCCAGACCATTACATCTTGCCACTGCTGAAGCCCTAAGCTATAGCATTGGGCTGATCATAGTTGGAAGTCCATAAATACTCACTGAATTAATTGGTAAATAGGCCAGTAGATAATAGCATGGTGAGAGTAGGGAGGAATGGGGAGACTCAGGAAGAGCTTCCAAAACCTTGAAGGAAGAGTCTAGCAGGGAAAGAGGGACATCATGGAGAAAGAAAATTCAGGAAAAAGCAATAGTGTCTTCAGAAGCCTAGAAACAAGAAGTAGCAGAACTTAGCAGAACAGTAGATATGGCGCGGTCAGAGGGAAAGCTGCAGAATGCACTAGGACCCTGTCACAGATGGCACTTGGGAACCATGGAGGGAGTTTAGGAGGAGAGTGATGGGGCTAGGTTTACATTTAGAAAAGATGGTTCTGGCTCAGGAGAGGCTGGAGGTGCAGTGGACTGATAGGGCAATCTAGAAGGAGACAGAGGCTCGGGTCTGTATCCCAGGCAGCTAGCTGGACCTTGAGCTGCTCTTGACAGATGCTCCTGGAATCCCCTGCCCCTGCGCTTTACCCTAGCAGAAACCCCTCCAGGAGCCTGGCAGGCCCCTGCTTCTGGAGGAGGAGCATGAGCATGAAATGGGCAAGAGCTGGAGAAGAAGCATTCTAGTCTGAGCCTTCAGGCTAACCGAGTCCTTGGGTGAAGTGGTGGAAGGAATATCATCCAACCCCTACCTCCTTTCCCTCTGCTTCAGATCTTCTTCCAGAATTTTTATGAGGTACCTGCTAAGTTATTTGATGAGACCATCTTGATCCAGGTGAGGAGCCAAACAAGGTAGGCCCACCTTCTTATCCCATCTCAATTCTGGAAAGGACTTCATCGTCCCCACCCCACTGTTAGAGCCAGTCACTTCAGATGATCCTTCTGACCACACACAGCCTCTACCTCCTTTGTCACTCCCCAGCAGCCCAGACTCCCCATTCATCCATTTAACAAATCTTATGGAATCCCAACTATTAGACCCTAAGATGGGCCCCGAAGGGAAGAAAATAGCCCTTCCCATGTGCCGGGATTCCCATGCCACCAAAGGATCCTCAAATTTCCCCTCAACATGGGACATTCCATTCCCCAACCAGTGGGACCTCGGTAGCTATGATGAACGTGTTTATCAGGTGCCTTCTATGTGCCCAGCACAGGGCTAAGGAGAACAAGAGGGCTTCCCCCTTGAAGAGTATGCATGGTCTTGGGAACACAGGGACATGGTAAACGATCAGGACAGCAGGTAGTGGAGAAAGTTGAGTGCAACACTTTGCTTTGGGCTGATCTTCTGGTTCATCAAATGAATTGGACCCTCTGATCAATCTCCTCATCAGTAGAAGGGAACTAAAATTCTGAATCTCACAGGGTATTAAGAAATCAATAAGAATTAGAAGGGAAAACCTTTGTGGAAGCATGAGTCACTAGGAAGTATTGAGCAAATCCTAGAGAATCCCTGTAAGTCCTCCCACAGAGGTGGGAGAAATGGGGGAGGTGAGTAACTGAGATCTTTCTGCAGGTGATGAATTCCACACTGATGAGATTCAACTCAGAGATCGGGAGATTCCAAGTGAGCCCTGGATGAAGGAGGAGGTTTGGTGAAACAGTTATAGAGACCCACCATGGGCTCTATGCCCAATTTTAGGGGCAAAAACTTAAATTTTCAGGCAGAAATATCCAGATTTGGATCCACCTATGAAATGGGTTGATTTAAACAAGTTGTTCAGAACATCTACTTCCTCATCTGTACAATGGAATTGATGCTATTCTCAAAGTACAGAGTCCTTGTAAGGATGAAAGTGTGTACCATTTATGAAAGAGCTGGGTGCCATGTCGAATTCCCCACACTTAAATACTATCGGCACACTTCAAATATCTGCCTCCAGGAAATGGAAGCAGAAAATCCAAAAAGGCAGAGAAACACAGAGAAAATTGCCGCCTATGAGAATAGAATAAAAATGTTTGCTTTGGGGGTGCCTGGGTGGCTCAGTGGGTTAAAACCTCTGCCTTTGGCTCAGGTCGTGATCCCAGGGTCCTGGGATCAAGTCCGGCATCGGGCTCTCTGCTCAGCAGGGAGCCTGCTTCCTCTTCTCTCTGCCTACCTCTCTGCCTACTTGTGATCTCTGTCTGTCAAATAAATAAATAAAATTTTTTAAAAAATGTTTGCTTTGGAAAGACACAGGCTGAGAGAGGAGGAAAGTTGACACAATCATGAAGGACTAATAAAGATTCTCCAGATTCAGGAAGATTGGGAAAAGGTAGGGTCAGATTAAACACAGGACGCTCTAATAGATACTTTTTAAATATAAGGATGCCCCAAATATTGCATGGATTCTCACAAAATATTGCAGGGAACCTACATATACTAAAAATTAAGTCGTCATTTATCTGTGGTTCTTACTTAAGTGGGCATCTATATTTTTATTTGCCAAATCTGGCAACCCCTGAAAAAAGCTTCCACCTTGGGAAAGGCACATTTAGGACAAATCAAAGTAAGGTTTCTTTCTCACAACTTGTAATAAGCACGTGAAGAGTCATGACCTGTCCCTTAAAGAAGCAGCATAAGCAGGGCACCTTGGTGGCTCAGTGGGTTAAGCATCTACCTTCAGCTCAGGTCAGGATCTCAGAGTCTTGGGATTGAGCCCCACATGGGGCTCTCTGCTCAGTGGGGAGCCTGCTTCTCCCTCTCCCTCTCCCTCTGTACTCTCTGTCTCTCTCTCTCGATTAAATAAATAAAATCTTTTTAAAAAAGGGGGGCGGTGCTTAGAGATTGTGAGATTCCAGAGAGGTTAGGAAGCAGGAGGTTAAAATTGTTCTGCTCTCAGAGACCACTGCACAATTTCCAGAAGTGACCAGTGGTATGAACTGTTAAATAAGTTACAGACATGAGGGGCACCTGGGTGGCTCAGTCTATTAAGCATCAGACTCTTGATCTCAGCTCAGATTGTGATCTCAGTGTTGTGAGATCGAGGCCCACATTGCGCTCTGTGCTCAGCAGGGAGATTCTTGCTTGAGATTCTCTCTCTCCCTCTCCCTCTGCCCCTCTCTGGCCCCCACCTCTGTCTCTCAAATAAATAAATTAATTAAATATTTTAAAAAATAAGTCAAAGACATGAGAGAAAGTGAACCTTTTTAAACAACCACTTCTTTGGAAAATTTCAAAAATACACAAAAGCAGAGATAATAGTATCCTGAGTTCCCACATCCCGGTCACTCAACTTCACTAATTCATTGTCAGTGTTGTTTTGTCTACACCACCCGCTGGGTTACTTTGAATCCCATCTCAGATATCATATCATTTTATTTTTAAATACTTCAGTATATATTTCTAGAATGTAAAGATTTTTATTAAGCATAATCATATGTAATTATCACATTTCAAAACCTTTCCAATTCCTGGATAACATTAAATACTAGCCAATGTTCAAATTCCCCTAATTATCTTATGAATTCCCTTCACGGTTTGTTCAAGTTAAGATGCAGACTAGGCACATACATTGCAGCTGGTTAAAATGTATTTTTAGGTCTCTCTGATTCTGTGGGTCCTGCCCATTTTTTCTCCCTCATAATTTGCTAAAGAAACTGGATAGTTTGTCCTGTAGAGTTTTCCTCCAGTCTGGATTTTGTGGACTGCATCTCCAAAAGATCATTTCACACGTCACTTTGCCCAGCTGTGTGCTGTCTAGAGGCTTGCCAGATTTGGGTCCATTATTTGGCAAAATGACTTCAGTGGGAGGCACAGAACAACTGTTGGTCTCTCTTTTTATGTTGTTAACAGCCACTGACGATCACTGACGATCATTGCTTCATTAGGGGTGTCTGGGTTTGGTTGGGTTTGGTTTGGTACAATTGACATAGAATTAATTACACATGATTTAAGATGCATAATTTGATACATTTTAAAATGTGTGTTTTCCTGGAAACCATCATCACAAGCAAGATAACAAATGTATCTGCCACATCTATCATCCCCAAAAGTTTCCTGGTGCCCCTTTGTTATTCTCACCCTCATCTCTCATCCCTATCCTACTCCCTCCCACCCCCAGGCAGCCACTGCTCTGCTTTCTACAACTATAGCTTCATTTGCCTTTTCCAGAATTTTATATAAATGGGGCAATAGAGCACGGACCCTTTTTTGTTTGGCTTCCGCATAATTATTCTGAGATTCATCCATGTTCATTGCACCTGTCAATAATTCATTCCTTCTCATCGCTGAGGAGTCCATTTACAGATTTATCCCAGTTTGTTTAACCACTTGTCTGTTGATGAACATTAGCTCATTTTCAGTTTTTGACTGTTACAGTAAAACTGCTATAACAGGGATGTACGAATCTTAATTTAATTTCTCTTGGATAAATATGTAGAAATGGATTGAGTAGCTCATACATTAGGTGTGTGTTTAACTTTTAGAGAAACTTCCTAACCATTTTTATCCCAACAATTCCAGCCTTTATCATTTTATATTCCCACCACCAGTGTGTGCTAGAGTTGCCATTGCCCCCCATTCTCATCAACACTTCACGTAGTCCATCTTTTTTACTTTAGCCATTCCAATTATATGTAGAGCTATCTCACTATGATTTTAATTTACACTTCTCTAATGACTAGTGGTGTTGAGCATTTTCCGTGTGCTTATTTGTCATCTACATATTTTCTTGGTTGAATTGTGTGTTCAGATCTTTTGTTCATTTGGGGCGCCTGGGTGGCTCAGTCTGTTAAGCATCTGACTCTTTCGACTCAGGTCGTGATCTCACGGGTCATGGGATCTAGCCCCGCATCGAGCACCTTGCTCAGCTGGGAGTCTGCTTGAAAGATTGCCTCCCTCTGCCCTTCCCCCTACTCTCTCTCTCTCAAAATTAAATAAACAAATCTTCAAATCTTTTGCTCATTTTCATTGGGTCATTTTCTTACTACTCGGTTTTGAGATTTTCTTATATATTCAGGATACAAGTACTTCAGTCCTGTACCACATCCCTCAGGTCTCAGGCAGAAACCTTCTCCCAGAGGAAAAGGGAAAGCCCATAGTCTCTTTGCTAGCTCCTCCTTTGACCAGCCTCTTCCGCAGGATGGGAGACACCCTTCCCAACCCAGGGAAGAGCCAACACTGCGTGGGCCAGGTAGTGCTGTGTGGTGATTGAGAACCCTTTCAATCCAGACCTTCTCAAGTAATAGTTGTAAGACTTCAGGCCCTTCTCTCACACTGAGTATCCCCCTCTGCAGAGTGGAGGTGACAAAGGACCAGAGTGTAGGCTGTTGTAAAGAGTAAAGGAGTTCGGGCAGGGCGAGTTCTCAAGCATTGGTGGCTAATACTGTCAGTCCAGTACTGCTGTTTGTTGATATCGCAAATCTTGGCCAGAGACCCTAACTAATCCTTACTCTACTCTTGTCTTTTCAGACAGATATTGGGTTTATCTACTATTCTCCAGGTAGGTATCAGCTGTTGCAAGTATGTGTGCCTTCTAAGAAAAGCAGGCCAGTTGTCTAAACATTTCAAAATCCCTGTACGTTCAGCACATGAGAGGAAAGTATTAGAGGGTATGAATTATTTTCTGTATGATAATGTCTTTAAAACTCAAGGCATCCCTTTGGGTCAAATGCTCAACTTTTATTGCTACCTTGGTTTCCATTTCTAATTTTTGAGGGCAGTATTCAGAGACTGGCATTTGAGTAGAGGTTTCTGCTGTAACCATAGCATACAATCTGGCCATAACATACATAGTAGGTAAAGGTTGGAGCTTAGGGTTGGGGAAACTGCTTGCCTCTCTCAGACCAGGACAGTGACAACAACTATAGGTTCCCAGGATGGAGAAGAGGGTTCTCTGTTTCCTAAAGGCAATTGCTGGCAGCATGGTGAGTGCACTACATTTGCCTATAAGTAGGAGTGACTCCCAATTTCCTCTGCTACTGTATGGGACCCAGAATATATGAGACCCATTTCTACACCCCTCTCCCACAGAAAGAAAGACTGGTTTCAGGGAAGAAGGATGGAGACTGGAGGCCAGTCTCCCATGGGCCCTCTGCCCCTTCAGGTCACACACTCATGAGGAAATGGTTAGGCCTCTGCCAGCTGAATGAACCCAACAGTGGTGTGAGAGGCTACCTGAAAGTCACCATCTGTGTCCTCGGTGTGGGAGACCAGGTTCTGGTGAGGCTTCCCTGACACCCCAGTGACATTTCCTACTGTGGCTGCTTCCATAGGGTGCCCCTGGGCCCTCAGAGCGGCCACTGATCTTCACATGCTTTAATTGCCTGCGTGTCACTTGAGGGTTGGCCACCCCTCCCCTGTACCAAGTGGAAAGCCGGGGAAGTCAAATCTGGTGGGTATGGCCATGACCATCCTATGACTCTACCCTGTAAGCTCTCTGGTCTCTGCAGGTAGATCAAGAGATGCCCTATGGGGCTGATGACACCACTACTGAGATCTTCAAGTCAACGGTGGTCCCAACCAATGTAGCCTACTTACAGTTCTTCATCTACTGCGCAGAGGATCTTCATCTCAGTTAGAGTCAGGGTAGCAGGGTGGGACTGACCCTGAGGTTCCCTACACAGTGGCACGGGGGATTCTCATGGGGCTTCCCTGTTCCATTTTTTTTTTTTTATTTAAAAAATTTTTTAAAGATTTTATTTATTTACTTGACAGACAGAGATCACAAGTAAGCAGAGAGGCAGGCAGAGAGAGAGAGAGAGGAGGAAGCAGGCCTCCCGCCGAGCAGAGAGCCTGATGCGGGGCTCAATCCCAGGACCCTTTTGCCGAGCCAAAGGCAGAGGCTTTAACCTACTGAGCCACCCAGGCACCCCTCCCTGTTCCATTTTGATGCGAACCTAAGATTCAGGGACTGGGGAGAGGATGAGACTGAAATCCACCCAGATTTGTTTCATGAAGACTCCACAGATACTCTTTAAAATGGATCAAATGCCCCGACCTGTCTTTGATGCCTGGATGCAGACTCCCAGTTCCCTATGGCAGTGCCCACCCTCGCTGCCATTATGTACCATGACACATAGAGATAGAGTGGACATGGGAGAGGTCTGCCTGGGTAGGGGTGTAGTGTGGATGGTGAAGGGGTGTGAGTTGTTCTGTCACCTCTATGTGTCCTTCCCTTGAAAAAAAATGCTGCTGTCTTAGAAATTTTATAACTTCTTGTTCACAGAGAAACAGCACTTAGCGAGTCCTGTGTTGGAGGTGGAACTAATTGGGGAAAAGGTAAGTGTAGCAAGGGTCTGAGATTTTGAGAAATTGTCACCTGGATAGTGTGTGAGGAAAGATGGAGTTGGTGGGCTCGACCCTTGGATTCTGATCTCAGGTCCTCCATCAGTGGGATGAACCCCACTGGACCAGGAAGTCTTTGAAGATGGAGGCCATGGCTGAGTCACCCTGTGTCTGCAAGCTGGGCACAGAGCCCTGCAGGAGCAGATGCCCACTGAACACCTGATGTGCATGAAGGGCACGAATGAGTGAATGAAACAACATGTCTGCAAACAACACTGAAACGGTCACTGTCTTCTTGGGGGCTGGGTTTCTTCATCCAGAAATTGAAGGTTCTGGGCAAAAGAGTTGTTGACATCCCATGATCCTCTGTGAATAGAGTGTAGTATTTTCCAAAGTGTGCTGATGGATGGTCTGTGCAAAACAAGGATCCTATGTTCAAATTTGGGGAATGTTGGGTTAAGTTAAGTAGGTTTGTCTCAGAATTCATAAACCATTGTTTCCACCATATTCTACCTACTAGAAGCATCATTAAATCCAGCCCATATATACAGGGAGGGAAATTAATGTCTACCTTTCCAAGGAAGGTTTTCCAAAGGATTTGTGGATAAAACCACCACACTGAATGTGGTTTGCATGCTCAGGTCTAGGTGAGATGCTCTTGGGCAGTAGCTGGCACACAATTTCACAATTTTCAAAAAATGTTAATATCTCTGATTTTCTAGTATGTATTAAAAATGTATTAACCAGTACGTTTACAAATACAAATTTGTATTTTGTAACACAAACACAAAAATGTGTTAACCAGTATGTATTAACCAGTCCAACCAACCCTTGATTTCACTGACATGATTGCTTAGAATAGCGCCAGGTTTAAAAACGAAGTCAAGTTGATGCTTTGGAAAGGGGTATGCCATTGTGTACTATCATAGTCAGCATGGTTTTTGCTCACTTTTCTGTTGGGATAATAGTGTTTATCTAACAAAATCTATGTATATGCACTCATATATAAAGTTAGTAACCTTATGACTATTTAATAACAAAGTCAACTGAAAGATCATCTGAAGATAAGTAATAGGGAATCTGGATCTGGGCAGATATACAAAGGACTGATGTTGTACCTGAGGAGAGTTTGTCAAAATGTCTTTAGACCATTCCCATGATCAACCCTGTGCCAAGACAGCGTCCATCCCTGGGCAGGGCTGGAAGGGGTGGAAGGTGAGGTCTGTGGAGGGAGGAGGGGACAGGCTGACACACTGTTCTGGGATGTTCCTAGCTCAAGACAAATGTGCTGACTGAAACTGAGAACCCGATATGGAACCAGATCCTGACCTTCCAGATTCAGGTATTTGCTGTTCTATCTTTTCTTTTTATCTTTTCTTTTCTTCTCTGAGAGAGAGCTGGGGAAGGGGTAGAGGGAGAAGAAGGGAGAGAGAGAGAGAATCCCACGTGGGCTCCACTCTCAGTGTGGAGCCTGGAGCCTAATGCAGAGTTCGATCTTATGACCCTGAGATAATGTCCTGAGCTGAAATCAAGAGTCAGATGCTTAACAGACTGAGCCCCCCAGGCACCCAGTCCTGTTCCACCTTGATCACTCTCCTCCTCCTGGCCCACAAATGAAAGGGAAGCTTTGGTGTGGAGGGGTGTGGAGGGAAGGTAGGGGCCAAGAAGCATGGGGTGAAGACTGGGGGGGCACCAGGGATGGGGGGGATCTGCCTGACAGGAAACATGAAGAAGCCCAGGACAGATTTCAGAAAACGTACTTTATTTGTCCAGTATTAAGAAATGAGTGGGGGGCACCTGGATGGCTCAGTCATTAAGCGTCTGCCTTCGGCTCAGGTCATGGTCCTGGCATCCTGGGATGGAGCTCCACATCAGGCTGCTTGCTCTGCAGGAAGCCTGCTTCTCCCTCTCTCACTACCACTGCTTGTGTTCCCTCTCTCGCTGTGCCTGTCTCTCTGACAAATAAATATATTAATAATAATAAATGAGTGGGCCATACAGCTGAACTTTCCCAAAAACCTAAATGTATCTTTTACCTACATTATAAAATAAAACCAAAAAAATCATTTAAATCTACATTGTATTATGCATTTTCTTATCTTCTAGGCAAAGTGCCCTGGACATAATTATAGCTCTTTGTTAATGGCCTAGAGGTATTGTGGGAACATAGTATATGGGCTACATGGAGTATGGCTTTTTGTGCCTATACTAAACGGGTCCAAGTTGCTCTTCTTTGTGGGATTCTGTAGTCTGATTTCTATAGCTTTTCAGTCCTTCTCAGTCGCCTGTCAGTAATGTGGATGCCAGTCTTCTTAAATCCCTGGAAGAGAATTGGTTGCCTTTTGACTACATGTTCAGGCTTCTAAGAACTGCATGTAGAAAGAGTATGCAATTCTGAGAGATAGCTTGAGCACTGTCATTAAGTATTAGTGCATAAAACTTTGTGTGGCTTCTATTTGGATACACAGAGAGTGTTTTCTTTCCTTATACCTTACATTTGTGTGACATAAAATCAACTCATGAGTTCCCCTCTACTCTCCTGGGACCCTCCTCCTTGCTAGAAACTTCCCTGGTCTGCCTCCTGATGAGGCATCATCTTTTAACCCATTCTTCATAATCCCTACCTTCCTGAGTGATTTTATAGACTCTTAAAGTAGGGAGAAATTTTAAAAGGAGCCTAGTTTATCCCCTACCTTTGTTTCCTCCCACCTGTCTCCAGCTGTGATGAGGTTTGTGGCCGGGATCCTCAGATGCTCTGTGGCTGCTCAGAGCCTTGCAAGTCTTCCCCGATGTTCAACTGCCTTTAGGTTCAGAAACCAGTGGCACAGGTTGGGCCCTCCTTCATCCCTGAAAGAGGCCTTCCAACATTTAAAGATGTCCAAACACCCCTTGGGCCCTCATGCATTTCCCAAGTAACACAGTCTCCTAGGCTGGAGCTGTTTGGAAGATTGTGACTATGCTGTGGAAATGCAGCAGGCAGATGTGACCCTCACTCTGAGTGGCAGGATGACCACAGAGACAGTAGCATCTAAGGCCAGCCTGTTGGCACCCCAGCAAGGCAGGTTACAGGGGAAGCTCTACTGAAAATGGGTGTATGCTGGCTTACAATCCAAGGGCCCCAGAACAAGGACAGTCAAGATAAGGGACCGGGAAAGGGGAATAGAGTTCTCAACAGCGTGGATGAAAAGATGGTTCAGCCATAAATTTGAATGTGGAGGATTTATAATATTGGAGGACCAGGATGCCCTCCAGTGCCCATCTCTCCACTTCTAGGGAGCCTTTCCTCATTTCTTCTTAACCACTTGCTCAACTGGAAAGCCCTTCCCCTTCTCCACCCAAGCCCCCAGCTCCTTGGCAAGGGGAGAACAGACAAGTAGAAAGGACAATGGGAATTACTCTCAACCATGCCTCAGGAAGTGCAGTGAGGAGAAGAGACCCCAACTGAGAGAATTCAGGTACCACTCAGGCCCCAGCAGCTCTGTTTTATACACAGATTGGTTTTTGTTTTCCTATTTGAGGGGACCCTGTGGCAGAGTGGAAACAAGAATCCGAAGCTTGGGTTCCGGTCCTGACTGCGACCCTGACTGTGTGGCCGTGAACAAGTCCCTCTGCCTCTCTGGGCTTCATTCCCCATCTGTAAATAGGGACAATCACAGCCCTCACTGGGTTGTGGCAGAGTTGTTAAGAGCTCTAAAGAGAGCTTCTAAAGAGAACTTGAGGAACTCAGTTCCTCTGTGCCTCAGTTTTCCTGTCTAGAAATGGGAATAACAGCACTGGGCTTATGGGATTATTGGGAGAAGTCACTCAGGTGATCCATGTAGATCATTCAGCCCAGGCCTGGGGACAAAGGAAACCCTTTCTCACAACAGCAACTACTATTATTTATTCTGGAAGGGATAGATGTCCTGCTGTTTAAAAGTTAACTGCTAACTGTGAAGAAGACGTACTAAGCCACAACCTCTGTGCAAGACAGTTGACAAGCATGCCTTCAGACAGTGAAGAGCTGTGTGAGGACTGGAGTCATTGAGCCCATGGTCAGGGTGGACTCAGGTCTCAGTCCTGAGGCTCATGCCATTAGGGGACCATTTCAAGAATAAGAATACAGGGACGCCTGGGTGGCTCAGTTGGTTAAGCAGCTGCCTTCGGCTCAGGTCATGATCCCAGCGTCCTGGGATCGAGTCCCACATCAGGCTCCTTGCTCAGTGGGGAGCCTGCTTCTCCCTCTGCCTCTGCCTGCCATTCTGTCTGCCTGTGCTCGCTCTCTCCCCCACCCTCTCTGATAAATAAATAAAATCTTAAAAAAAAAAAAAAGAAGAACAAGAATACAAAATGACCAGGGGACACAGTCATAGGCCCCTCCCAGGGCTTTGCAAGGGGCGCATGTGAGTGGGGAGGCCCACAGCCACAGACCTATACGCTCCCATGGTAAATCCATCTTGGCTGTGGTGACCTGGCTTACTGGTGACTGAGCCAGGCCTCGGACCCAGACCCAGCACTTCCCAGCTACAGTCAGTCTCTGTGAGGACCAGACCCTCGGAGCATGCTCCTGCAATGGCTCTCACTTTCCCTTGCAGCTGCCCTGCCTCTCCAGTTACATCAGGTTCAGAGTCCTGGACTGGTGAGCCAGGGTGGAGGTTGAAAGACATGCCAGGGAGGAGGCAATCAGAGCTAGGTGAGCAGTTCAGCCTGCGGGATGTGTTTCTCTCTAGTCCCAAGAACAGTTGCCAGGATGAGATTGGGACCGTCAGCCTGTTCCTCAACCAGATCTCATCTACTGGAGCAGAAATAGAAGGCAAGCAATCCCCCTGACCCCTGCCTCCTGTCCCTCTCCCCCTCCCCGCCCCCCATCGCCCCCTCACACTCTCTCCTTGCAGGAATGTACTCTGGCTTCCTACCCTGTTTTGGCCCCAGCTTCCTGACTCTCCGAGGGGGTAAAAAGGCCCCTTTCAGGATCCAGGAAGAAAACACTGTAAGCTTCTCATGACAGCTCTAGGGAATAGTGGAGGTTAATACCAACGGAATGAAAGGCTCTGAGGCCTGGGAGGTGCTGGGGGAGGGCCTGATCCTGGTTTCTGTCCACCACGCTAGTAGAGGACATGTAAGCTATGTGTTAATGGCTATGTCTATATGGGACGAGTGTGGCACGAGAAAGAAATAGATGGAGAGCTCGGGGCGCTCCCTGAGGAAGGAGCATTCAGATGAAACGTCGGGTAAGACTTCCAGCATGTGGAAAGGACACAGGAGACAAAAAGACAGCATAGATAAATGTAGAAAGTATTGAACTGTTAAAGACTGATGATAACGACCAGGAAGCCAACTCCAGTTCGCTTAAAAGATGGGAACTGGCCTGGGAAGAACTCTGAATGAGGACAACTTGCAGGCACCGGGACCTCCATGCCATCAAGAGACTCCCTCATTCACGCCATCTTTCAGCTCTGCCACTGCCACTCTTCCGCCTGGGCTGCTTTCTTTCCCACTGCAGTGAAGCTCCGAGCAGGCAGTGACCATCAGAGCCTCCAATACGGAAGGCCAGGGGAGGATTCTAATTGGCTGCCTTAGGTCATGTGTACTCCCCTTGGACCAATCACTGTTGCCAAGGAGGAGAAACATGCTCTGATTGGCCAGGCTGGGAGCTTATCACAGCCTCCTCCAAGCGGGAAGCATTTTCGGGTAACCCGTGCTTCGGGTTAATAGGTGGGTCCAATGCCTGAAGAGGAGGAATGGGCCTCGGGGTATGGAAGAGGGGTGGAGGCCCAGAGGTTTCTGGGTGCAGTCATGCCTGGGGGTGTATGGAATTCCGCCCCAAGACTGTGGTCAGCCGTAGGCAGGAAGTTACTGGACATCTCTGTCTTCGCGGCATAGGTGGCAGGGGACATTTATCTGCTCTTCTCTCGTTCCTTTTCTCACCATTTTCCTTCCCGTTGCCCTAGAATATTCCCGACTCTCTTAAGGATGGTCTAACTTATCGAGGCCGAATCTTCCTGGAGTTATCCACCCACGTCACTTCCCATCAAGACCTTAAGAGGAAAGATCTCTCCTCCGAAGTGATCAGTATAGAGGTAACTCCAGGAAACAGGGAACCCAGGAAGAAAGAGTCCCCTGCCCACCCTAGATCTACTGCGGGTTCTGTTTCTGACACTGCAGAGGGCCCGGCCACAAGCTGAACGAGCTGTTGGCTGCCTGAAGATGTTTGGTCAACTGCCTGAGTCTTTACTAAGCCCCTATGTGGGCTTTGTGCTGTACCAAATCCTGCGTGGTCAGGGACCCAATAGATAACAAGATAAGTTTTCAATTAAGAAATGTGCAATCTAGTAAGGAGAAATGGTCTTCTAAGGAGTTTTTACTTCTTCCTATAACCTGGTGAAGACCACTGATGAAGGAAGGGGTAGGAAAAACAGCCTTAAGAATAGCCACCCACTTATTTTTAAAAATGGGAATACAGTCATGGGGCAGGAAAACCAGAGAGGAGGGAGCAGGTTCCAGAAACCCTTTGGAAACAGAATTATCAGAGCCACAGGTCAACAAGACATAAGAAATGAGGCTAACTCCCCTAAGCTGATGCCCCTTTTCTGCCTCAGGTGGCAAGGTGGTCAGGGTGACATTGATGCTCCCTGAAGGAGGAGAAGGTCTGGGGGGTGCAGGAGAGAGACAACAAATCCCACCTTTCACATATGCTGGTGAGACACCCATGGAAACCAGTCCTTGAGGCTGTGGACAGATGGTGTGTCATCAGAACAATAGGATCTGAACACAGAGTTGTGAAGGAAATGCCTAGGAGGAGTAGGTGGGTGAAAGGGTGCCACAGCCTAAGGCAGGTAGAGGAGGAGGGGGAGCTTGCAGAAGAAACTGGGGAGGAGTCTGCAAAGAGGAGCATGGAGGCAACCCCTCCAACCCAGGGAAGAGTTGCCAGGCCACACAGGTGCAAGGGAGAAGTTGCAGACTCTGCATAGAGGCAAGTGCACAGAAACTTGGCTGGAAAAGTGGAAGAAGACAAAATCAGATGGGAGCTCAACAGAGGCTCAGAGGGGAGAAGGAGGGTTATTTTTTTATGACAGAGCAGACCTGAGATAGTGAACAGACTGGGAGAGTGCAAGAGGAGGGCAGGAGATGGCCACTGAAATAAAAACAGCTGACATGGTCAGTGTAGATGGAGGACTTCCAGCAGAGAGGCAGCATGGTGGGAGGAAGCCACTGGAGAAGGGCTCAGAGTAGATGTGCATGCATGTGCCACCCTCACGACACCCCTGCCCACGCTCATTCCATGAGGGGAGGGCATTGAGGCAAAAAGGCGAAGGATGGGGTAGCCCAAGTCAGAGCTACAGCCTGACCCTCAGGGCCTTGGAGGGAGAAGACTCTCTCCAAGGAAAGAAAGGAACTGCAGCTCGCTGGGAAAGAAAGGAACCACAGCTGGCTGGGAGGAGGGGACCAGGTGATAGAGGACCTGGGTGGAACTGCCCTTGAGCTGGAGTCTAGGCAGGATTTTGAGGGGGCGTGGGTTCAAAGATGGCCCAGCTCACCCTGAAGAGAAGCAAAATGGCTTTAAAAAAAAAAAAAGGCACCTCATCTTTGCCTCCTTGCCTATCTCTGTAGCCTTGTTCATCCCTTGGCTTATGTACTGGGATGTGGGGGGGTTATTGTTTTAGAGACACCGTCACCGCCAGAAGTATGGGCTGTGTGTCATCTTCCTTTCCTGTACCATGATGCCCAACTTTAAGGACCTGATCCAGTTCGAGGTCAGCATTGGCCACTATGGAAACAAGATGGACCTGAATTACAAGCCTTGTGTCTCAACCACACAGTACAGCCCAGTGATATATGATGGTAATAGTCAGATCCAAAGAGTAGAGAGCATCCCCTGCCTCCCAGGCTCTGCGCTTGACCTTTTTAAGGGTATTAGCTCATAGAAATTCATAGGTGTTGTTAACCCATGTCTTACATAAGGAAAATGAGCTTCAGAGAGGTGAAGTCACCTGCCAAACATTGCACATCATGGTGAGCCCACGACAAGAGTTGAAAGTAGGCATTCACTCCAAGTTCTTCTCTACACTACATTTCACACTACAACTTCCCCAACCCCAACTTCTTCCCTTCTACTCTGAACCAGCCCTGACCCATCCATGCAGCCATTTTCTGCTACTCATCTTCCCACCTGCTATCCATCCATTAATCTACTCACCCACCAACATCCATTAATCTACTCATCCATTCAACTCCTACCCATCCACCGACCCAAACACTCAGCCAAACTCCCATCCATCCATTCACCCATTAATCCAATATATACTTATTAAACACCTATACCAGACTCTATGGTTTAGCATTTCTCAAAGTGCAATCCCTGGGCAGGGCACCAGGATCACCTGGGAACTTTTAGAAATGCAGATTCTAGGGGAGCCTGGCTGACTCAGTTGGTTAAGCACCTGACTCTTGAATTCAGCTCAGGTCATTCATTATCTTAGGGTTGTGAGATGGAGCCCCACATTGGGTTCTGTGCTGAGATGAAGTCTGCTTAAAATTCTCTCTTCCTCTCCTCCTTCTCCCCCCACCTCACCCATGTGTGCTCTCTCTCTCAAAAAAAAATGCAAATTCTTGGCCCCACCTCAGTCCTTACAGAATCAGGAAAGCTGGAGATGGTGCCCCACAATCTGTGTTTTAACAAGCCTATCATGTGATTTAGATGCATGCTAGAGTTTGAGAACCACTACACTCAACTTCGTCTTCAACAGCTTTGCAATTTCCTTGCCCCTTGAGAGCCTTTCTGTGCATCCCACTTCCCTGGATTTTTAAGAACCACTCTTGAGTGAAATAGAATTCACACACCATATAATTCAACTATGTAAAGTATGCAATTTAGTAGTTTTTCATGTATTCACAGAATTGGGCAACCATCACCATGGTCAATTCTAGAACATTTTTACCACTCCAAAAGAAATCCTGTACCCACGTGCAGTCACTCTCTACTTCTCCCCTGCATCCCCAACCTCAGGCAACCATTAATCTACTTTCTGTCTCTGTGGAGTTTCCTATTCTGGATATTTTATCATACACGTAGATTTACAATATGTGGTCCTTGGTGTCTGGCTTCTTTCACTTCGCATAATGTTCTACTTGTTTTTAAATTATGAAATATACACAAAAAACATGTTCAGTGTATATATACCATTTAAAGATGAATGAAATGAGTACCCCAAAACTCAGCACTCAGCTTAAAAGATAGAAAATTGTCAGCATCTTAGAAGTTCCCTGCATGTTCTTCCCAGACCCATTTATCCAAGAAATAACTACACTCCTGACCCTCATGGTAATCACTCCCTTGTTTTACTTTTCAGTTTTTACCATCTGTGTATGCAACCCTAAACAGCATACTCTTTTTTACATTTTAAACAAATGGAACTTTTCAGTCTGTATTCATTTGTTTTCCATCTTTTCCTCAATATTAGGGGTTTTTTTTATGTTGGTATGTGGAGTCGAAGTTTATTTTCACTTCTGTGTATATTCTCCTGTATGATTATAGCACCAATTATGTGGTATATGCAGACATTTGAGACTTACCTTTTTTTCCTACTATAATAATTGTGTTATAAACATTCTTGTACATCTCCTGGTCTCAAGTGCAGGACTTCCTCTAAATTATATACCCTGGAATGAAAGAGGAATTCAAACCAAAAGAAATTATACCAAATTACACTCTCATCAGCTCAATATGAGAATTTCTTTTGCTTTTCGTTCTCACCCGTACTTTGTGTTGTCCACCAGCCTTTTTATTTTTGCTGATGGTGGGTGTAAGATGGTAGCTTATAAGATCTTGATTTGCATCTTCCTGATTACAGATGGAGGTTGGGCATCTTTTCATATATTTACAAACATTTGTTTTTTCTCATCTGTAAAAAGCCTTTCAATGTATTTTATCCATCACTCTATTTGGCTGTCTTGTGCTTACTGGCTTGTATGTTACTTTTTCTGGGAACAATCTTTTGTCAGATGGGCGTATTATACATACCTTCCCAAGATTGGAGCTTTTCATCTTCACTTTGATGACAACTTTTTATTTTTTTATTGAGGTCTTGTTTGCAAATAAAATGCAAATATTTTAAGTGTACAGTCTAATGAGTTTTGGCAAATACACCCATGTAGCCACCATGGGAAGAAAGTTCCATAATCCCCAAAAGCTGTCATATGTCCCCTTTTAGTCAATCTCCCCAAGCCCTGGGTCAGTCATCGTGACTAGAGTCTATCACTATAGATTTGTTTTGCTTTTCCTACAACTTCATGTAAATGAAATCAGACATATGTTTTTTTTTCTTTTTCTACCACTTCTTTGACTCAGCATCACATTTTAGGAACTCACCCATGTTGCTTCATGAGTAATTGTTTTGTTCCTCTTGATTTCTGATAGTACTTCAATATGTGGATATGACAGTTTATTTACCTATCCCCCATTCATGGAAATGTAGATCGATTCTACAAAAAGCCTAATGGAACTTTTGTATTTTGTTCTAGTCAAGTTTTTTAAATTTATTTTGTTTTTAGTATTGCATTCTGTCTCCTCTACTTGTTCTATATCTGTGGATTAGTTGTAGTGGTTGCTCAAGGATTGCAATATTGATCTTTAACCTATCATAATCTACCTTGAGTTAATATTATAATTACTTCATATATGATAATATATTACATATAATCACATATAATTGTTATATATAATATAAAGTGAAATTATAATAGTATAATTGCATTTCACCTTTGTTATACATTCTAGAGTTGGCTTATCAATACTTTGCTTAGGATTTTTGCATGTATATGAATAAGATGAATCTGTAATATTTTCTTTCTCATTTGTTTTTAATATCAAAATTATTTCTTTCTCATTTGTTTTTAATATCAAAGTTATGCTAGCCTCATAGTTGAAGTAGAGAAGCATTTCCTCTTTTTACTCACTATGAGCATTTGAGTAAGACTGTAATCATCTGTTCCTTGACATTTTGATAGGCCTCACCTCTAAATATAAGCCTGGTGGGTTTTTTAATGCAGCAATTTAAATATGGATTTATTTTAATTAGTCAGCTTTCCTATTTATTTTTAAGTCAATTTTGGTAGGTTTAACTTATCTAGAAATTTATAAATTTCATTGAAGTTTTTACATTTTTCAACATAAAATTATTCATAGTATCTTTAAATTTTTTTATTGTGGTAAAATAGATGTAACATAAAACATTTTAGCTATTTTTTTAAAGATTTTATTTATTTATTTGACAGAGAGAGAGATTACAAGTAGGCAGAGAGGAAGGCAGAGAGAGAGGGAGAAGCAGGCTTCCCACTAAGGAGAGAGCCTGATGCGGGGTTTGATCCGAGAACCCTGAGATCATGTCCCACTGAGCCACCCAGGAACCCCACATTTTAGCTATTTTAAAATGTACAGTTCAGAGGCGCCTGGGTGGCTCAGTGGGTTAAGCCTCTGCCTTCGGCTCAGGTCATGATCCCAGGGTCCTCAGATTGAGCCCCGCACTGGGCTCTCTGCTCGGCAGGGTGCCTGCTTCCCCCTCTCTCTCTGCCTGCCTCTCCACCTACTTGTGATCTCTCTCTTTCTCTCTGTCAAATAAATAAATAAGATCCTTTAAAAATAATAAATAAAATAAAATGTACAGTTCAGTGGAATTAAATACATTCACAATGTTGTGTAACTATTACCTCTCTTTCTAGAGTGATTTCATCATCCCAAACAGAAACTGTACCCATTAGACAATAAATTCCCTTGTCCCCTGGAATCCCCTATTCTACTTTTTGTATCTCTGAATTTGCCTATAGCTCATATATGTGGAATCATGTAATATGTGCCCTTTGTGTATGGCTAATTTTACTTAGCATAATGTTTTCAAGATTCATCTACCTTACAGCATGTGTCAGAACTGCATTACTTTTTATGTCTGAGTAATATCCCTATTGTATGTTCATATCATATTTTGTATATCCATTCATCTGTTGATGGACACTTGGGTTGTTTCCACCTTTTGGCTATTGTGAATAATGTTGCTTATGAACATTGGTGTACACATCCCTGTTTGAGTTCCTGTTTTTAGTTATTTGGGGTATATGCCTAGGAGGGAATCATTGTGTCACATAAGAATTCTGCTTAACTTTTTGAGGAACCATCAAACTATTTTGCACCACAGTTTCTTTTTTTTTTTTTAAGATTTTATTTATTTTTAGAGAGAGAAAGAGAACATGAGGAGCAGGGGAAAAGGCAGAGGGAAAGGGAGAAGCAGACTCCCTGCTGAGCAGAGAGCCAGCAGGGCTCGATCCCAGGACCCTGGGATCATGACCTGAGCTGAAGGCAGAGGCTTAACCCACTGAGCCACCCTGGCACCCCTCCACCATCCTTTCTTATGTCATCTATTTATCTCAGCAATATCTAAAAATAGCTGCCCTTATATTATTCTTTGTGGGGGCTGGGGGTGTGCACGAGCACCTTCTTTTCTTTTGATAACTCTTGATGAACTTTTCCAATCTTTTACTATTACAAATAATGTTGTCAAGATATAGTCTTGCATAAGTGATTTCAAAGTGGAATTGGTCAAAGCATATTTGCATCTTGGCAGATACTGCAAAACTGTCCTCTGTGCTGATCATTTTCCTGTTTGCTCGCAGCATCTCCAGCAAGGAGAGACTACATGCTCTGCTCTAGATCAGGCTTCTTTCTTGCCCTTCCTTGCGCCATTCTGTATCTCAGGGCCATATATCTGCAAACTACATTTCCCCACTTCCCATGCCAGTTGATAAAAGGGGAGATCCTGTCATTCTCTTCTATTTCCCCACCTCTTCACTTGGTCTCTCTGCTTCTCCTTCTCCCTCCCTGCTGACACCAATTCAGGAGGCATCTCTGGAAGTAGCTAACTGACCTCAGAGATCCCAGCTTTGGCTAGCTGCTCCTCCACAGTTCCCGCCTCGACCAAGCAGCCCCTCCTCTGCAGTCCCCTTCTTGGTGGCTCCAGCACCTTGTGCAGCTACCTCGATGGCACAGCTCTGGTGGTATGCCTGTCTGTGGTCACACCACTGCATACCTTTTGTTACCCAGCCCTAGGAGCGGTAGTTTCTTCCTCCTGTTACTAACCTCTGGAGAAGCTCACTTCCCCATCCCACCTTTTTTTTTTTTTTTTAAAGTAGGCTTAGCATGGAACCCAGAGCAGGGCTTGAACTCAACAACCCTGAAATCAAGACCTGAGTTGAGATCAAGAGTCAGAGGCTTGGGCGCCTGGGTGGCTCAGTGGGTTAGGCCGCTGCCTTCGGCTCAGGTCATGATCTCAGGGTCCTGGGATCAAGTCCCACATCAGGCTCTCTGCTCAGCGGGGAGCCTGCTTCCTCCTCCCTCTCTCTCTCTGCCTGCCTCTCCATCTACTTGTGATTTCTCTCTGTCAAATAAATAAATAAAATCTTTAAAAAAAAAGAGTCAGAGGCTTAACAGACTGAGCCACCCAGGTGCCCCTCAATTTCCCCTTTTTGATCTCTTGGACCTTTCAACACATTTTCTTTATTAAATCTCCTCTATGTCAAATATCTGCCATGGTCTTTTTCTTTCTCTGGCTGTATCCTGACTGATAATCCTCCAAAGGTTTGTACCACTTAACACTCCCACCAGCTACGTCTGAGAGCCTCACCAAAATCAGGTATTAACTTCTGGATTTTTATCAGTCTGGTAAGTGAAAAATGGGATTTCAATGTAGTTTTCATTTGTATTTCTCTCATTATAAATAAGGTTGGGTAACTTTTCATATGTTTCAAAGTCGTTTGTATTTCCCTTTTCTTACTGATTTCTCGGACCCTTCATATATGAGGGAGATTAGGCCCTTATGATATGAGCTGTAAATATATTTCCCTTATTTGTCTCCTATCTTTGTCTGTGGTGTTTGTGATTTTTTTTTCCCATGAAGACTTTTTTTTAAATGTACTCATACTATTATGGCTTCTGGCTTTTGAGTCATAATGAGAAAGGTCCTTTCTACTCCAAATATATTAAGGAATTCTCTCATGTCCTGCTCTAGAAGTTTGTGGCTTCTTAAAGTTTCATAACCAATACCTTCTGTCTTTCTGATATTTTTTCCCTACAAATCTCTTCACCTTTCTGTCCAGCTGCCCAAATATCCTGTATCTTGCAAGTCTCCTAACTTCACCAGATTATTTTGAAGTGTTGATCATTTGGGATCAGTTGTCCCTGGCACGAGGTATACTCTTTCATGAGTAATTCAAATCTTCTTTTATTTTGTTAATAATTTACTTAGTGGTATAATTTTTTTAACAGTTTTTAAATTGGGTTGTTTTTCTTCTTATGGGGCAGTAAGAGTTCTTTATATACGCTGGATCCAAGTCTTTTATCAGATACATGATTTGCAAATAGTCTGTGGCTCATCTTTTCTTTTGTTTTTAGCACAATTTCTGTTTATTGTATTTGTCATTTTCAAAAGCCATTTTATTTTTTTAAATTTTGTTCATTTAGCCAACATATAGTACATCATTAGTTTTTTGAGGTAGTATTCAGCGATTCATTAGTTGCGTGTAACACCTAGCACTCATTGTAACATGCCATTTTAAATATAATAAATGTCATTTTCTTGATATAAAACGTAAGTAACTATCAAATGTTACAAATTTTTTCTGATAAGCATTTATTTATTTATTTATTTATTTATTAACATATAATGTATTATTAGCCCCAGGGGTACAGGTCTGTGAATCGTCAGGCTTATACACTTCACAGCACTCACCATAGCACATACCCTCCCCAGTGTCCATAACCCAACCACCCTCTCCCTACTCCCCTGCCACCCCCCAACCCTCAGTTTGTTTTGTGAGATTAAAGAGTCTCGTATTGATGAAGTTCCAGAACCTAAGTCAGGTTCGGTGGGGTGAGGTTCAGAGCTGACGACTAAAGAAAGAATTCTTAAGACATCTTTGGTGCAAAATGGTGGTTTATTAAAGCATGGGGACAGGACCCGTGGGCAGGAAGAGCTGCTGCCCTGGGTTGTGAGGAGTGGCTGGTTATATACACAGGAGTTGGGTAGGTGAGGACAAAGGGGTGTTCAGAAGGGCTATTGGGGTAAAAAAGACTGTCAGGATATTGAAGGCCTGGTTACTATCAAGCCAAAGCCACTTTCCCTCTAATGAGGCACTAACATAAAGACAATTGGGAGTCTCCTGGTGGAATGTTACATTCCTGCTATCAAACGTCCTTGTTAGTGAGATTTAGGTTTTAAAAGAAATTTAACTTTATTTACTTTTCCTTCTACCTCCAGTCTCCTTTGGTTTTTTATGGAGGGAAGGGTGACGTTAGGGCTTGAGGAACTGAGTTATGTATCTTTGGAAATTGGGCTATTGATAAGGTAACTTCTTTGTTGTAAATCTCAAGGACATTTGTAAACCAAGAGAGACTCTTGCCTTGCAGGACTGTGATCTCTGCAAGTTAACTATTTGTTCTTCTTTTAGGGCAGTCAGGGGTGCCTGTGGAATGTCACACATATTACCAAGGGGAGTGGGTGGAGAGGGGGTGCAAGGCGCCAGCCCCTGCTCCGTTCTCAGCCAGCCTCCTGCTCTCTCATCAGTATGGTTTGTCTCCCTCCAGATCCCATCTTATTTCATTTTTTCCTTCCCTATCCCTCAAGGCCCCCCACTTTACCTCTCAACTCCCTCATATCAGGGAGATCATAGGATAATTGTCTTTTTCTTTTTTTTTTTTTAAGATTTTATTTATTTATTTGACAGAGATCACAAGTAGGCAGAGAGGTAGGCAGAGAAGAGGAGGAAGCGGGCTCCCCACTGAGCAGAGAGCCCAATGCGGGGGTTCAATCCCAGGATCCTGAGATCATGACCTGAGCTGAAGGCAGAGGCTTAACCCACTGAGCCACCCAGGCACCCCCGATAATTGTCTTTTTCTGATTGACTTATTTTGCTCAGTGTAATACCCTCTAGTTCCATCCGCGTCTTTGCAAATGGCCGTCTTTTCATTTTTTTAACAGTGTTTTTGAAATGAGAACATTTTCAATTTGGGTGAAGTCCAACTTTATTTTCTTTTAAGGTGTCATATATAAGATCCCTTTGCCTAACCCAAGGTCATGAAGACTTTTCTCCTATCTTCTATAAGTTTTACAGTTTTACTTCTTATATTTAGCTGTATTATCCATTTTGAATTAATTTGTATATGAATAATCCAAATTTTCAAGCACCATTTGTTTAAAAGACATCTCTTTCCCATGTGAGTTTTCTTAGATTATATTTTTAAATATTCTGTGCCATAGTTTAGGTTTTCTACTTTAGGGGCCCCATTTATGGGCTTAACAATTTTCCTTGGTTTTTCTTCTGTATTCATCAGCTTTTCCCTGATCCTTCATGACTCTCTATTTCCTTTTTATTTGGAGTCACTTTTCTTACTTCTATATTTCTATGCCTCTCCCTGAGATGTCTGCAGGGTCTAATCTCCCTTGGGCTTCTTTTTATGTTATCTTCCTTTCTAGGGTGTTTTTGTTTTTGCTTCTGCTTTTTTTCTTTGTTTTGCCAGCTCCCATTTCCTCATCTGCACCCAGAGTTCGTTCTGGGAGCATATTTTTGCTGGCACTTTCAGAACTCTGCTCCCATCAAGCTGAGCTCCCAGCTGTCTGCCTTGCTCTGCGCTTCCCCGCAGGTGACTTCTGTTACACTTCACCCCTTCCTGCTTCAGCTCTGGACCGCAATCGTAGTTGCTTTTGGCAGTCATTATGTGTATTTTGAGTCTACAGATTATATCTCTCTTTGTTTTGCTGAAAATTGAGCTGTTTTCCTCCTCTTTGTTGCTTTTGTATGCTATCCAAGAGTAGAAGAAGAAAATTGCCATCTTGTATCTGCACGTTCTTATCTGAGAACCCCAGTCCTGGATCTCTGCTTATTTATCATTCTAATGATTCACTCAGTACCAGAGCTTGAAACTAGTGTCTTCCTACAATTCTAGAAAATTATAAGTTATTTTTACTTCAATAGTTACTTTTTCCCCTTGTCTCTTATACGGCTCCTCCTCAAACTCACTCTATCCTCTATGGGACTCCTCATCCTATTCTTCATATTTTTAAATCTCTCTTCCCTATTTGTCATCTCTCTGAGCTGTATTCTGCATAATTTCTTCTAATCCTCTTGGAAGGGCCTTAGGTAACCACTCTATTTAAAAATTTTTGGCAGCTCCTTATCCCTTTCCCCACTTTATTCTTCTCCATAGTATTTTCCACTATTTGACACAATGTATTTTATGTATCTTGTCTCCACTACTTTTTAAATTCTTTTTTCTTTAAGATTTTATTGATTTGACAGAGAGAGAGAGAGAGATTGAGCACAGGCAAGGGGAGCCTGAGACAGAGAAGCAGGCTCCTCATGGAGCAAGGAGCCCAGTGCGGTACTCAGGACCCTGGGATCATGACCTGAGCTGAAGACAGATGCTTAACAGATTGAGCCACCCAGGCGCTCCTATTTTATTTTATTTTTTTATTCTTAAGTAAACTTTTTTTTTTTTAATGATTTTATTTGAGAGAGAGAACATGAGCAGGGGGAGGGGCAGAAGGAGAGGGACAAGCAGATTCCCTGTTGAGTGCAGAGCCCTGTGCACTCAATCCCAGGACCCCGAGATCATAACCTGAGTTGAAGTCAGACTCAAAACTGCTAAGCCACCCAGGTGCCCCAAATTCTTAAGTAAACTTTTGACTCATATAAACTAAGTATAACATAGTTATGGAAAAAATACACAATCTCAAGTGTCCAATTCAATGAATTATTGTGAAGCAAAAATAACCCACATAACAACATTCAGACCATGAAATGGAGCCCTGACATCCCAGAGGCCCCTTGAGCTCCTCTACCCTCACTCTCAGCAAGGATAACCACCCTCCTTAACTCCAATTTGTTTTGTCTGGTTGCTAGCTTTATATAAAACAAATCATATAATATGCAGTCTTTTGTGTCTGGCTTCTTTTGCCCACCATCTTGTGAAATGGAAACAAAATCTAGATGTTGTTGGGCATGGATCTGGCTGGTTCTCACTGCTGTGTAGTAGTCCACTGGGCAAATATACCATAATTTATTTTTTCCTTCTACTACTGAGGGAGATTTTGGTTATTTCCTGTTTTGGACTATTACAAATCATGCTGCCATGAACCTTTTACAATATGTCTTTTGATAATGCCGTGGTTTCCTCAGTTTTCTTCTGTATCCATCAGCTTTTCCTTTTTGGTTGGGTGTATACCTGGAAACAGAGCTGCAGGACTAGAATGTGTATCTTGGTTCTGAGCTGCTCATTTTCTTGAACTTCCTTTATTTAAAGTCCTTTGAGACTTTAAAGTTAAAGAAATCCTTCTTTGCTTCCTCCAGTTCCCTGGGGCACTACCAACCAAAGACAATTTTAAAGTTTCTCCAGACTACACAGGTGATATGAATGCAGAATACAACCTGCATGAGGCCTCATTTGCAGTAACAAATGTTGGGGGGAATTTCCTGCTCTCTCTACCCATGAGCCATGCTGGACATGGGCTGGTTTCTTTGCTATTGTCTTCTGTGCAGTGGATTATGTCTCATTGACCGAGGGTTTAGGTTTCAGAGTGCCAGCTTTGCATGGCATATTCATATCCTAGGGCTGCCCTAACAGAGCACCACAAACTTGGTGGCTTAGAACAACAGAGACTTATTCTCTCACAGCTTTGGGGACTAGAAGTTGAAAGTCAAGGTGTTGGCTGGGTTAGTTCCTTCTTTCTTACTTTATTTTTTAAAAAAGATTTTATTGGGGCACCTGGGTGGCTCAGTGGGTTAAGCCTCTGCCTTCTGCTCAGGTCATGGTCTCAGGGCCCTGGGATCGAGCCCCGAATCCCCCGAATCTGGCTCTCTGCTCCGTGGGGAGCCTGCTTCCCCCTCTCTCTCTACCTGCTGCTCTGGCTACTTGTGATCTATCTCTCTCTCTCTCTCTCTGTCAAATAAATAAAATCTTAAAAAAAAAAAAAAAAGATTTTAAGTAACCTTTATATCCACTGTGGGGCTCAAACCTACAACCCCAAGATTAAAGGTTGCATGCTCTACCTACTAAACCAGCCAGGCGCCCCAGAGTTGGTTCCTTCTGATAGATCTGTGCCTCTCTCCCAGCTTCTGGAGATTGCCTGCAATCTCTGGTGCTCTTTGCATGAAGACACAGCTCTCCAACTCTGCCTCTGTCTTTACATGGTGTGCTCCCCTGTGTCCCTGTATCTTCACATGGCTCTCTCTGTGTCTCTCCTTTCTCTGTGTCCCTCTCGTCATCTTCTAGGAACATCTGTATTGTGTTAAGGCTCTAACCTACTCCAGTATGACCTCATCTAGACTAATTCTAGTTGCAATGACCCTATTTCTAAATAAGGTCACATTCTGGGGTGGTGGGGTTAGAATTTCAAAATACCTTTATAGGGAGCAAAGTTCAACCCCATAACACATGGGATCTCCTGTGAGACTGCTCACCATGGGCAGTGGTAGGCTTTCCCTGATGAGCACCCTGCCCTGGCCCTTGCCAAAGAGAAGCAGAAGTTCTCCAGGATTTGCCAGAAGCTTAGCAGGCAAAAGTCAGCTTTGCTTTCGCTTGCCTCACAGAGTTTCTGCTTTTACTTTAAATTTTTTTTTTAAAGATTTTATTTACTCATTTGACATTAGAGATCACAAGTAGGCAGAGAGGCAGCAGAGAGAGAGGAGGAAGCAGGCTCCCCACTGAGCAGAGAGCGTGATGCGATGCGATGCGGGGCTTGATCCAGGACCCTGGGATCATGACCTGAGCCGAAGGCAGAGGCTTTAACCCACTGAGCCACTCAGGCACCCCGAGTTTCTGCTTTTACTTTATTTTGGCTTCTGTGGATTTCTTTTCTTACATCAAGTCAGCACTACAATTCAGAAAAATTTTTAAATGAACTTATGTTTCATCTCCCTTCACCCCTCATTTCAATAAGGAACATGACCTGGGAACCCAGTTTGCCAACCCCATCACCGTTTGTATCCATACTTGCTCTCCTGACCCTGTGCCTCTGTCCTGGCAGGCCCTTCATGTGAGATGCTGCCCACCCTGACCAAACCCTGGGTCTCCCTCTAAGGTCCCTGGGTCTCCTCACTTCTCCTCTGCCTCACAGACCACCCCAAAGGGAGACCCTACCTCAAGAGTAGGGTCATCTCACCTGGTCATACCTTAAGGGCATGGGGCCTTGGAGCTAGATGCCTCAGGCAGACTACTGCCCCCCGCCCCAGCCTGGATTTTCCCCATGTATAAAATGGGGACTTTGAAAAGCTATGTGAAACCCTGGGCACAATGAATGCTCAAAAGGCCAGCTGTGTTCATCAAAGTGCATACAACTGGCTGGCAACCTACCCTCTTGGCGGGAGGGGTCCAATTAGGATTATTAGCAGATGGTGTCCTTGAAGAATAGAGTAGCTCAGGGAGGGTCCTCTGAGAGGGCACAATAAGAGGAGACCTCCCAGAGTCCCTCAAACACCCCCACACATGTTTGTGTCTCAGGGAACATCTACCATTATGTGCCCTGGTACAACACCAAGCCAGTAGTGGCTGTGATCTCCCAATGGGAAGACGTCAGCTTCCGCATGAACTGCCTCAACCTCCTCCACTTTACTCGGGACCGCCTGGTGAGTGGTACAGAAGGGTGCAGGCGGGGAGTTCTGCGCCACTGCCGCCCATGGGAGGCTTGGGGAACTAAATCACAGTCCTAGGGAGCCAGTCACTCAAGTCACTCATGCATTCCACACCAAGGAAGACAGAAGCATAGAAGCATCAGGCACTGTGCTAGACAATGAAGATGGAAAGCTGCATAAACAGTGCCTAGCCTCCCCATCTGGGAACTTGGATATGCAAACAGCTACTGTAGGGAGTACCCAGAGCTATAGGGGCAGTGAGATTGGGGGTGGAGGAGGGGAGCTGAAGAGAGGATAATCAGAGGAGGTGTTTGAAAAGAAGGTAACATTTGAGCAGAGTCTTGAAGAATGATTTGCTGGGGCCATGGTGGGGGTGCAGAGAAAGGAAGAGCTGGTAAATCCATGGTGACATGAAGTTCCAGGACAGGAAGGGCATGGAGGTGATTTGGAAATAAAGCCAGAGAAACTGGAAGAGGTCAGATCACAAAAGATCTTATGCATCTGCTAAGAAGGAAGTCACTGAACATTTTTAGGCAGGAGAGCCCCCTGCTGCCTCCACCTTAGATATGACTTTGTGCACCTACAGAAGCAAAGCCCTGGGTCAAGACTGTAACCCTTACAGTTCTGCCCTGTCCTGGCTCTTTCCTGCTGTTTATCCTGTTGGGTAGTGGAGGGGGTTGTGGGGATCCTAGCCTTGCAAGGACATGTGATAGCTTTGGACTGACATCCTGAGGTTTCCCCAAAGGCCCCCAAGTCCTGACTGATAACATCTCAGGCCAGTCAGCCCTGTAACCTCTCCTGCATATGAGCCTCCATATGCTCACTTTCTATTTCTCTCCTGCTGGGCAGAAAGCCAATCTGGACACCCTGAAATCCATAAAGAATCCAAGAGACCCTGCTCTGCTCCCCCAGTGGGAGAAGCTGCTGAGGGAGCTGGTGGAGGACTGCAAGTAGGGGAGGAGCGTGCGCGCCAGTGCTGGGGCTGAGCTGGTCAGGCTCCCATGGGGTGGGGGTGCAGACCAGCACCCTACAGAACAGCCCCCAACCTCCACCACCTCAAGAAAAGAGCTCTGCTCAAATCTCTTTCCAGCTCAAAGCCCAGACCACAGAGCTGCTTCTCCTCCCGGAAACTGGCACTGACCTCCCCACCCAGCCTGGTCCCAGTTGTCCCTGTACCCACACCTGATGCTCCTACCAAACCAAACTTCTCACATCCTCCATGGTTGGGTTAGCCCCTATCTCCCTGCTCTCCCCCAACTCCACAGGAGCTCCTCGGCACAGGCCTGGCACACCACATGGGGTTGAGAGGGTGGGAGAGGGGGTGCATGAGAACCAGGGTCCAGGCCAGCAGGGGCAGGGCAGGATCTCGGGTCTAGGAAGTACACGTTGGCCTAAGGCAGGGTGGGAGGTCCTGTGAGGTAAGGTGGAGAGGCCCAGCACCCTCCTTCCCGATCCTGGCCATAGACACCCTCTGCCCTGCATGGCCCATCAGCCCAGAGCCACTGAGCTGGACAAGAAGAGGTGGCAGCTCCGCAGCCGCCTCCTGCAGGAACTGTCCCAAAAGGCCAAGGAAGTTAAGCCCAGGAACATGGTGGCCACCGTGGAGGACTGGCTGTACCGCCTCAACGCCGTTCTCCCTGAGGTAGGCACCAGACACACTGGCAGGGGAGGAGGACCTGAAGCCTGCCATGCAGGCCTGATGCCCTCCCACCTCGGCAGCCCCAGATGAGCCTCCCAGACGTGATGATCTGGCTGATGTCCAAGGAGCAGCGGGTGGCCTATGCACAGGTGCCGACCCACAGCATCCTGTTCTCCCCAACAGGGGCTCTGCACTCCGGCAGGTTCTGTGGGAAGACACAGACCCTCGTTCTGCAGGTGGGGAAGCTGAGCATCCTTGGGCCACCCCACTCCTTAGGGGAGGAAAGGGCCCAGAAACACCCCAAGGGAGAAACCCTGAACTCTTAGGGCAAACTCCAGGTGTATCCCCAAGGGCACACCCACTTTGTCTCTCCTGGGCCCTTTAGCAGGTGAAATGGGGTTGAAACAGTCTCCAGAGGAAGGCAGGGGACAGCGGCCATCATCATGTGGTTGATGCCAAGTCCACATCCCTCATAACTGTTCCTCAGATTCATCTCTTCCATCATCCTCACACCACACTTGGTCCAGTCCCTTGTCATCTCTCCCCTGGACCAGGATTGAGTGCTTTCCAAACATTTAATGCCTACAAGGCCTGGGCACCGGCTCGTCATATCAGATGCAGGCCATAAATAAGGCTGGTTGACCAGCACTATCACAACCCCTCCTCTCACCCTTCCCCCCACTCAGGAGACAGGTGGGGGATACTCCCTTCCTCCCAGAGATGTCCTTTGTTCCCCACTGCTTCCTGGAGAATGCCGAACCACCCTGGCCTGGCCCCAGCCCCTCCCCACTGCAGGCACCTTCTCAGGGCCCTGTATTCTCAACAGCCAGGCCGCCCTGGGCTTCCCCACGCCCAAGCCTGCCTGCCCTGGGTCCTTTGCTTTGTGGAAGGCCCCTGGTATGCCCACTTTCTCATCCTGCAAGAAGTCCTTCTCATCCTGCAAGAAGACTTTCTCATCCTGCAAGAACCACTGAGACCTGACTCCTGGCTCTACCACTTACTGGTCTGTGTGACCCCAGACCGACCCTTGACCACATCCAGGCCTCAGTCTTATCCTCTGTAAAATGGGCCTGGTGAAAATGATGTGCAGCCCCATTCCCCATGTCCCACCATGGAGGTGTGAGAGGATCTGAGTGTATCCTGCACATTCGGCACTTACTTGTCAATGTCACCACCATCACCACTTCCCTTTGGAGCTTCCCCAGGCTCCCTGGGTGGCACCACCCGTCTTCCCACAAACCCCACCAGCCTCTCTGTGATGCATAGGGTTGCAGGTATAACCATGTGCATATTAACTCCCTCTGGAAAGCAGGAACTCTGCAACATTCACTTTAAGCCCCAGCACCCAGGGCTCAGTGTGATGGAGCAGGTGTGTGTACCCCTCCCTCCCTCCCTCACACCCCTGCCCCCCGGGGGACATGCACCCCTATGGGGTCGACCTGCTGCTGGTTTAGTACCCAGAGGGTGAAGGACAGGACATGCTGCCAGCCCACCTCCGGGTCTGCATGTGGTTTGGCAACATCTCGGACAGCAAGAATCTGCAGCTGCTGCGCGAGGGTGAGGTGGTCGTGTATGCAGAGACGGTGAGTAGCGCCCTGGTGCAGTGGAGGGGGTGGGGGGGCGCGGGTGGCAGCAGGTGGGGAGGCCAGGCTGCCAGAGCCCAGCACCAAAGGTGGAGAAAACCATCACCAGCAGAATCTGAGCATTATGAGATGGGCTTTGATAAACACAGGTGGCAGCCTAGAGCAGCCTCCGATGTTGACAAGCCATGGGCATGTGGTGATAAAAGGGGCAGCTGGGTCGTCCCCTAGGGCCAGTCACTCTCTCCTTGATGGAGCTTTATTGGGAGTTTCTCCCAGTTACTTCAATGCATGTGAGGTGACGTCTCATTTGCCTAGGACCCCTGCAGACTCCAGCGGGGTTGGAGGGCAGTTTTTCAGGCCAGTCTGGTGGTTCTGGGGAGGGAGGGGCCTCGAACATTCAGAGCAGCAAGTGGGGCATCTTCCCAGAGAACCACAGATGCATGGGGTGGGTGGGCAGCCAGTCAGAGACTGCTCTAGAACGAGAGGAGGGAAAGATGACCCTTGCTGCCCTGGGGGAGGACATGGCACAGGAGAAAGCTCTCAGAGCAGAGGGAAAGGAGTTCAAGAATTTTCAGCTTTTTATTTTACTGGGTCAAAAACTTATTTTTGTGGTTGCTAAGTTGCACACTGTGAATCGATATCTTAACATGAGTAACCAGCCCCAACATAGGCTTGGAGATGTGAGATGAGAGGGGATCTAGAATGAGGTGCAGGTAGCAGGGGCTGAGTGTCCAGCAGGGGAATGTGGGGGAAAGGGCTCAGAGGCAGAAAAGATGTGGTAAGTGGTGGAGCAGCACTAGGTTCCCCGGGTCAGCAGCGACGAGGCTAATGGACCACACTGTAGCACCCCCTGCCCCGGCCTCTAACACAGGCATCCGCCAGCTCTACCCTTCAGTAGTTAAGCATCCTGGGGTAGAGCTGACCTCTGAGCCTCTGTCTCCCCCCTTGTGAAATGGGATCGTGAGGATTACAGGGGACAGTTCATGTAAAACCACAGGCATGGGCCTGGCTGGAGGGGAGGGTTTGATGATAAGCCCTTGGCCCCTTCTTGCCTAAGACACTTCTAAGAGGCCCCTGCAGCCCAGAGTAGGGGGTCCAAGGAGGGACCCGATGTCCCAGTGTGAGCTGGGGAGGCTGCAAGCTGCTGACAGCCGCCCCTCCCCTAGTACGAGAACCAGGCCAAGTATAAAGACCAGTGGGGACAGCAGGGGCTATACCACTGCCCCAACTTCTCGGACGTCATGGGCCACAAGGCCCTCCCCAAGGAGGATTTCCAGGCACCCCAAGGATGGCACTGGCAGGGGCAGTGGAGAGTGGAGCCTCAGAGGAGGTAAGGCAAGGGGGCAAGCCTAGAGCCTGTGTGCCCCTGGACATGCAGCCTGGGGTGGAGTGTTCTTTTCACCTAGGAGAGCCAGTTAACCACAGCTCGGGGAGGTGGGCACGTGGCCATTGTAGCCTGCTCCCAGAGGCTGGGATGCCCAAGAGGAAGGGCCCAGCCCACCACCCTACCCTGGAGGCCAAGCCCCACAGCCCAGCCTTACCCATAGCAGGCTGCCAGGTAGGGGAACACTGGGCCAGCAGAGGACAACCTGGGAGCCTGAAAGTTTGGGGAGATGTGCTGGAAACTTAGGGTCTCGCTGCCCCCAGACTCCTCCTGGACGTAGACATCAACAAGAGCCAGGTGCTAGAGGAGGTGTATGAGAACCAGTGTCGTGACACCACGGGGGCCTGGGTGCCAGCAGCCATCCCAAACACAGATATGGTAAGCAGGGGCCAAAGCTGTCTTGGGGGACAAGCAGTGCATGCAGGTGGGCACCTTGGAAGCTGGGTTGTCTGAGTGGGAAGAGCACTGGACCAAGTGAGCCCCCACATGCTGCGCAGGAGCCTGGGTGTGCGCTGATGGCATTAGTATCCCAAGGGGGCAGGTAGAGGTACCTTTAAGAAGACTATAAGGGACAAGGTAGGGAGCAGTGTTTCCTTCGTAGGCTTCTTCCAAAGGTAGTGCTTACTCAGGAGAGAATCTGTCTGGGGCTAGTCTAAGCCCACACCATCTGAAAGAACTTCCTATGATGATGGAAATGTTCTATGTCTGCACTGTCCATCTATCCAGTGGCTAGCAAGTACCTGAAATGCGGTACTTGTGAGAGTGAGGAACTGAACTTTGGCTTTCATTTTATTTTTTTATTTTTTTTAAGATTTTATTTATTTATTTGAGAGAGTGAGTGAGCATGACCAGGAGGGAGGGACCGAGGCAGACTCCCCACCAAGCAGGGAGCTCAACACGGAACTCGATCCCAGGACCCTGGGATCATGGCCTGAGCCAAAGGCAGATGCTTAACCCACTGAGCCACCCAGGCGCCCAATTTTGTTTCATTTTAATTAGCTTACACTGAAGTGGTCCCAGGAGGTTGGTGGCTACTGTGTGTCGGACAGTGCGGATCAAACCCATCTCTCAGGCATACTACCCTCCCCTCCTCAACAAGGACAGAGTGGGTTTGGACAGGTGGCAGCATCTAGCTGAGATCAGTCACACTGATCCCCTTTCACAATCATTAGTATGGGTATTTCCTATTTATGGTACTGATTTGCCACTGATAGTGGCTATAATTAAGTTTCCTTTTAAAAATACGTTTACTGGGGCGCCTGGGCAGCTCAGTCATTAGGCATCTGTCTTCTGCTCAGGTCATGATCCTAGCTAGGGTCCTGGGATCGAGCCCCACATCGGGCTCCCTGCTCAGCAAGAGGTCTGCTTCTCCCTCTCCTTGTCCCCCTGCTTGTGCGCGCCCTCTCTCTCTCCCTCTGACAGATAAATAAAATTAAAAAAAAAAAATTTACTAAGGGTGCCTGGGTGGCTCAGTCGGCGGTCTCCCTGCTCGGTGGGGAGCCTGCTTCTCCCTCTCCCACTCCCCCTGCTTGTGTGCGTGCCCTGCTTGTGTGCGTGCCCTCCCTGTCAAATAAATAAAATAAAATCCTTAAAAATATATATATTTACCATTTGAAAAGGCAAGTCAGTACAGCGCGCTGAGTGGACAGGTGGGTGGCATCAGAAGTAGTAAGCACTGTCTGCTCCAGGGGGCAGGAAGCACCACGGCCACGGTGGTTGAGGGAGTGAAGATGGCCTCCCAGCTCAGATGCCCCCAGCCTGCCCTGTCTATCCACCCTCAGAATGGAGAGCCCGTGGAGGCCCGGGAGAATGTGCAGTGTCCCCGAGGCTGGCATGTTAAGGAGAGCTGGATCGTGGAGCTGAACCACGCGGTGGACAGTGAGGGTCAGTGCTCTGGCGCAGGTGGAGGGAAGGAGGCCCTGGAGCTGCCAGGGACTGACACTTCCCACAGCCTCAAAGGAACCGAGCTCTCAGGTGGGATGGGCCTGAATTTCCAGGGGTGGCCCAACCTCTGGACAGAGGGGTCTCCACCCTTTCTATAGACATAGGCCCCAGCTTTCAGACAGGGCAGGTTGTAAGTGCCTCCTGAGCACTTTCTAGAAAGAGGAAAATGGTCAGGGAGCCTGGGTTCACCTGCGGTAGTAGCTCCAGGCAAGGAGTGATGGGCTGGAAGTCCAAAGTCCTGGGCTCAAGACGTTGACTCTGCTATATATGGGCTGGGTGACCATGTGTGGGTCACAGGACGTCTCTGAGCCCTGCCTTCCTCATTCATAAGATGGGCAGTTGGGCCCAAGTATACCATCCTTTCTCACACCTCAGGGCCCGAGACACCTAAACAGGAGGGAAAGCCTTTTCCCGTTGGCCTGCGTTCTTGGGCCCATTTTTCAGGCATGTCCATACCTCCCAGCCCATGGCCACCTGGGCACCCACAGGCTGTGGCCCTGCCCCTGCAGGCTGGGAATACGGAGTGGCGATTGAGCCGTCGGGCCAACCTCGGGTCTGGAACTCAGTGGAAAAGACCTACTACTCATGCCGCCGGCGGCGCTGGGTACGTGTGTGCTGCCGGAACCACGGGAAGCTGAGCCTGGAGGAGGAGACCCTCTCCTTCCTGCAGCTGGTGAGAGGGCTGCCTGGGTGGGTGCCATCGCCCACACCTCATGCCATGGTGGGAAGGTGACATTCTGCTCCCCTCCCCACAGCACCACCCCATCCCAGCCAAGGATGAGGATGGCTGGGAGTATGGCACCTTTGGCTCCAAGTTCCATCTGAACCCTCAGCCCCAGAGCCAGTTCCGCCGCCGCTGCTGGCACCGCAGGATGGTCCCGAACAAGGACAAGGGCATTGCACCCATATTCCGCCTGGAGGGATCCTTGGTAAAGCCTCTGTAGTCTAGGTGACTCCTCCTTGCAACCCCACCTCCCAGAGCTGGGGCCCAGCCTTGGGTGTGGCAGACAGCAGAGGACAAACCATGGTTGGGGCACTGACAGCTGAGGGGTGGGAGAGAGCATGCCCCAGGTCCACAACCTTGGGCTAGAAGGGAAGGGTGACTAGGGGAGACAAGAAAAGCACCCAAGAACCTCAGGGAGAATGTCCTGGGCACAGGATATGGATCTGAAAGAGAAGGGCAGGAAAGAAGAGATGAGGCTGACACAGGCTCCAGACAAAACAATCAGGAGCTCCTGGAGGCCTGCCCAAGAGGACATCCAGCTACATGCCCTACCCTTCATCTACTGCATCTTCAACAGTGAGCTTTGAGAATCTGCTCAGGTGGCCCCAGGGACCCTGCATCCGAGGACAGGCAGTGGGGAGGAGCCGGGGCGGGGATCCTGGGGGCAGGTGATGGACATGGTTCCTCTCTTATCCAGAGCCCCACTACTATCAGCTTTTCTGCTACATCTACCAGGCCCGGAACCTAATGTCCAACCAGATCCAGACATTCCAGGGTAGGCTACAGGCACCCTTTCCTCCCGAAGCTCCTGGGGACCCCTGAGGTAGCCACCCAACAGCATAAAAAACATGACAAGGAAGGGGATGACACTCATGCAGACCCCTCTCCCCAGCAACTGAGGGCCCTGCCTTGGGAAAAAGATAAAAACAAGGAGTATAAGGTGGGGCTGTTCTTGAGAGGTGTGCCCAAAAGTGTGGAATCAAGGAGGAGGTGCTGGGGAGGCTTCACCCTGGTGGGGACCACTTAGCTAGGCCTTGAAGAGGGAAGAGGAGTTTTGTGGCAGAGGACTAATGAGACGGGAAGACAAAAGAAAGGGTGACCCACAGTGGGACCCCGTGTTCCTTGTGTCAGAAGCTGACAGAAGGGGTTGGGGAGGAGGTGTGGCGATTTGCAGCCATGGGCACGAGGACCCAGTGAAGCTTTCAGGAGAGTCATGTGCTCCTACCCGCAGCACTGTTTGTGAGAAGCAGGTTGCCAGGTGAGGCTCTGGGCCGGGTCTGTGGGTGTTTGCCGGGAGCTGTGTCCACTGGGCATCAGCATCCACATAGAGAAGGCCACAGGACATCCCCTGACACCACAGTCGATGCTGTGAAAGGACTCGCTGTTGCTGTGGAAGGCCAGCCCCATGTAGCTGCTCCTCAGATCTCTTCCAGAGGAGCCATGGGGCTTCTACCCCTGGAACACCCAGATCTCAACCAGGCGGTATAGAGAGATGTGGCTGAAACTAAATGGTCCCCGCTGTTCACTCTGCAGCTTGCACTGTGGTGGCCTTCTGGGCAGCTGTCCAGGGCTGTGGCCACCCAGCCTGGGCTTCCCTGGATCTCTAGTCCAGTGGTGGCAGCTGCCAGAGAGGAGCACCTCGCTTGAGGGCTCAGTGGCAGGACCCTCTCCTCTCCTTCTACCCACCCCCCAGTGCCCTTCATTCGGTTGGTCTTCTTGAACCATAGCCAGTGCACCCAAACCCTGAAGAGCTCTGCAGCCCCAACGTGGGCCCAGACACTCATTTTCCAGCACCTTCTTCTGTACGAGAACCCTGAAGACACCAAAGCAAGCCCTCCACTTGTGGTCTTGGAACTGTGGCAGCAGAACGCCCAGGTAAGGTGGGCCAGACTGGGCAAAGTGGCTGAGTTTTTATTTTAGAGGAGAATATACCAAATGCGTTCTGGGGGGAGCCCGATTCGTGGAGAGCATCACGTCAACAGAAATGCCAGCCCTTAACCAAGAGTTCTTGGCACCCTGGGGGAAGGGCCAGAAACCTGCCAGCTTGGCCTTGGTGTTTGGTGAACTTCCCCTTCCCTGCAGGGAAAGGAGAGCTTGTGGGCCCGGAGCATGTGGTCCCCGGTGGTCTGGCTGGATGTCCAAAAACGGACCCTGCCCCCTCTGAGGTGGCACCCCCTTGTAAAACTGCTAGGGGAGAAAGAGGGTGAGATCCTGGTGTCCTGTGAGCTGATCCTTGAGACCGAGGTATGGGCTGGGGGGGTGAGATGCTCGGGGGCCCCCACCCTGTCCCACTCCCCTGCCTCAAGTTCCCACAACCATTCAACCCACTGAGGGAAGGCCTGGAACCTGGAGCCAGCACACTGGGCTTGGCAATGCCTGCCTGCTGCTGCCACCGGGCTCCAGAGCCGCCTCCCTGGAGCCCTGCTAGGGACTTGGATTGGGGGTGGGGTGTAGGAGGATGGGCCAACTACAGCCTCACACACCTTGCTTTCCCACCTCACCCCTTCAGAGTGTCAAAGAGAGGCCGCCAATCTTAAGTGTTCCCTGGAAGAACGGAGTCTACACACTCCCCAAGAGCATCCAGCCAACACTAAAGAAAATGGCTGTGGAGGTGATGAGGGTATGGGGAAGAGAGGGCGGGCACCCCCCAGAGCAGTTGGGCACCGTGGGGCTCTCCCTGCAGACTCTCCTTGGGCCCTCCTGACTATTTGAGGCAAAGCTTGGACCCCAAAAAGACACTGTCTGAGAGACGGAGGGAGACAGGAGAGACATGAAGGGCAGAAGCTCTGCTAGAGTACCTGAAACTGTCTCAATGCAGAGCTCTATGGCGGGTCATAGACAAAAGGCTTTCGTGTTCACCATCTCACTTGAGCCCTTCCTGCCCCTCTGCAGTAGGGGCCACTTTCAGACAAGAAAGCTGAGGCTCTGAGAAACAAGCTAGCCCAGGCAACATGACGCAGGGGAAGTGGCAGAGCCGGAATCTGGGCCTGGCCCCGCCTGCTTCCAAGTGCCAGCATGTCTCTCACCTAGCTTTCGACAGTAGCCTGGAGGTCCCCACACGGAACTTCTGTGCTCAGCCATGAATCTGGCGAAGATCAAAAGATGGTCAGGTCCTCCTGGCCCTGGAGATGCCCCCTAAGATCAGGCAACCCCACTCTGGTCCCCAGAACAGGCCTCCGTAAGAGCATGGACATTTGCTGGGGTGCCCAGTGTCTGTTGAGCGCACTGAACGACCGTGGAGTTCTATGGGATGCAAGTTGGCAATGAGCTAAATGGCAACAAGGACACCCAAGGAATCTGGGGTACCCCCTACTTCTGTGAGCCCTCAAGGCAGCCAGCCTCAGGAACTCCCTCCTGAAGACTGCAAGCCAAACAAAGAAGCAGTGGAGGAAGGGCAATACCTCAAGGGCCCTGGAGGCCAGTGAAGGATAGTCTCAGTAGCCAGAGGGCACTCCTTCACGGAGGCTTTGAGGACAAGCACTGATCCTTCATGGGACAGGACACCTGTGCTAGCCTTCAGACTCTGACTTCATCCAGCTCATTTCCTGGCCCCAGATGCCACCTGATGTACCATCACTCCCAGGACAGAACCCTCTATGGCCAGGACCCCATTAGAGGCCCCAGCTGCCACTTGCCCCGCCCCTCCTCTGTTCCGGCAGATTCTGGTCTGGGGCCTTCGGAACATGAAGCAGGTGCATTCCCCCCAGCTCCTGGTAGAATGCTGGGAAGAGTCCCTGCAGACAGAGCCCATCAAGGACTTCCAGACCAACCCTAACTTCAAGCAGTCAGTCCTCTTCCTCACGCTGGTAAGGCGACCTGGGGCAGAGCAGGGGCTGGGGCAGCCCTTTCCTCCCATGAGCCCTCATGCTCCGCCTCTCCTTGGGGCTGTAGTTCATCCCCACAGAGGAAGCCTATGCGCCACCCCTCACACTGAAGGTGGTGGACAATCAGGACTTCGGCCAGCAGACCGTGGTGGGTCAGGCCAACATCCACTCCCTACAGCCCTACTTCTGCAACCCCTGGGCTGAGGACTACGTGCCTCCACAGCTCCCAAGTACAGTCCTTTCACCCTGCCCTTCCCCAGCCCTCACCTTCAAGCTGGCACTGGGAGTGGGGGCGGACCTGGCTGCCCTCTGGGCTGGTGTCCCTCCCCCTCACTCTTCTCTCTCTCCTGAGATTCATGATTGCTCTCTCTCCACACAGTGCTGTCTGTGAACAAGTACCAGAAGGTGAGTTAAGGGCTCAGGGTCTCCACCTTCTCCCAATCCATCTACAGGGGACAACCCTTGTCCCCAAGCAGGGGTGGAGATAAAACAGAGCTCTGATACGTGTGTTCCTGGTGTACATGAGAACCCTAAAGTTGTGATTCTCCACCTGGACTACACATTAGAACCGTCTGAGAGTTTCAAGAAATCCTCATGGGCCAGGCCACTGACCTGTTCCATCAGGATTGCTGGGGAAAGCCTCAGGCATCAGCAGTGTCTCCAAGCCTACATACACCCCCTCCCCGGTGATTCCAGTGTTTCCAAGGTTCAGAACTACTCCTCGAGAGCAGCACTTATCAAACTGAATGCACAGGAATCCTGGGGACATCTTGAGCAAAAGCAGGTTCTGATTTAGTAAGACTGGGGTTCTGCATTTCCGGGCCCTTCCAGAGTTCTGTCTGTAGCTGAGGCCCATGAGGGTAAGAACTAAGTTTACCCTCCTCCTGGTTCCATGTGTGCCAATCCCTGAATCAAAAGGGCTCTGTGAGCTACGCCTGGGTGGCTCAGTTGGTTAAAAGGGCTCTGTGAAGAGTCAGGGAGCCAGGAAAAGAAGCCCTGCCTTCCATCCCTTTTTCCTGGGGGGTCAGAGACAGTGAGCAGACTAGGTCGGCATGTGGTGCCTCACCTTGCTCTCCTGCTCTCATTTTTCAGCTCCTAGATTACTTCTATGAAAAGTTCTGGATCAGTCCCAGCAAAGCTCAGGTGATGCAGGCTCAGCCCCAGAGAACAAGGAACCACTCTGGGCAGCTCAGGGAGGCGGTGGGTGCAGCATGACCCTGGTCAGGGGAGGGCTCTGGTGCCTTCTCCCCAAGGGCCAGAATGAGCTTCCCTGCCAGGATCAGTACCAGCATGAAGTGGACTGGTGGAGCAAGCTGTTCTGGGCCACGGGAGATGCTAAGGCCCTGCAGTACAAGTACAAAGACTACCATACCCTGAAGGTTTGGAGATCTCTGGGAGGGGAGACTGCTGAGACACACAATGAAATCTGCTGGGGGAGACCAGCAGACCTCGCCCTGATGCCTCTAGAAATGACAGGGTCGGGGGTGGGGGGTGTCTCCCCAAGACTACAGGCCACACCTCCATCAGACACGCCGTTTGGGGAACCAGAGCTGCCCCATCTACAGCAGTCAGTGCTGACTCTGGGGCCACTGACTGGGTAAATGCTTCAAAGCGAGACCCAGGAACTGGTGATCCCTCAACCCCCTGACGGCAGGAATGGTCCTCCCTCAGCTGAGCCCAGGCCTGCTCTCCTCACCGGCCTGGACCCCACACACCCCCTGCAGGTGTATGACTGTGAGCTGGAAGCCGTGCCCGCCTTTGAAGGCCTGCAGGACTTCTGCCAGACCTTCAGACTCTACCAAGAAGAGCCCAAGTTGGACAGCCCTGTGGTAGGGGAGTTCAAGGTGCATATTCACTCCCATGGAACTACCCGTCTCCCATGCCTCTTCCATCCCCCAGAAGATTCTAATCAAAGCCCTGGCCCTCTATGTTCATGGTGGGGATGGGGTAGGGAAGGCTTGAAAAACAGTTTGGGGAGCATGGGATAAAAGGCTGACCAATGCAGGGGTTCAGAGTGACCTCCCCCTTTACATGGGATAGGCAAGACCCTTCTCAATCCAGCTCGGGCCTGTGCAGGTCTCCCAAGGCCCAAGAGCCTTCGAGAACAAGTTCCAGCCTGAAGGGATAGACGGGGTGTGGAATGAGAGTCTGCATCAACAGAAACTGGAAACCCACCTAACCACCATAGTTGTCAGCCCAACATAACCCCCCAAACCTGCTGTTCCCACAAAGCGTCTCTGCTGCGCCCCTCTCTCCCATCCTCGGTGCAGCACACTCTCTCGGGAGCTTTGGCCAGGGGCACCGCAGGGCCAGGCCTGCACTCAACATCTTCCCTCCCCAACACACACACAGGGCCTTTTCCGCGTCTACCCCTTTCCTGAGGATCCAAAAGCCCCCAAGCCCCCCCGCCAGTTCTTGGTTTGGCGCAACAAAGAGGACTTCCCTCAGGAGTGCTTGGTGCGTGTGTACGTGGTTCGAGCCATCAACCTGCAGCCCCAAGATTCCAATGGCCTGGTAATCAGCAGCCCCAGCCCTGTGGTGTCCCTCATCTCCGGGACCACCGAACCCAGGTGCCTCCCAAAACTTGCGTCAAGGTCCTGGGGCTCCCTCAGGCTGATACTCCGATGGTTACTTCCCCACAGGCTCCCCCCTGTTGACGGGGACTCATTTCCAGTCCACTTCCCACCCTCCCCAACCAACCTGGACTGACTCTCCATTTCCTGTTGCCTTTCCCTCACTATGACTGAACCCCAGTGTGACCCTTATGTGATCCTGAAACTGGGACAGACAACGATGGGCAACCGGGACAAGTACTGCCCCAACACTCTGAATCCCATCTTCGGCATGTGAGCTGCCCCAACTTTACCCGATCCCACTTCACCACACCCTCACACCCTCCCGCGCTGGGTAGGAGTAAGCTCCAGAAGGCGAAGACTTCTTCCATCTCTCTCTAACCTCTGAGTTCCTAACATGGAGTCTTACACACACTCAGGGCTGGACAGATGGAAGGGTGGTCAGTTCTACTCTCTTTCTCAAATGCTTCACCTGGGAAAGGAGTTCAGGGTCCCATAAGCCAGGCCTGTCAAAAGTTATTTCTAGCCAACCCTGGGGGACAGTTCTTGGCAGGCAACAGCCATCCCAGGCTCTGTTTTCCATATTCACCATGACCAAACAAGGGGCCGTGAAGCTGGACAGGGAGGCCTGCGGACAGCACAGTCCGCAGTCTCCAACACCTCACCCCCAGTATGTTTGAACTGAGCTGCACCATCCCCCTGGAGAAGGACCTAGAGATCCAGCTATATGACTTTGACCTGTTCTCATCTGATGAAAAGATTGGAACCACAATCATTGACCTCGAAAACCGACTCCTGTCTGGCTTTGGTGCCCGTTGTGGGCTCTCCAAATCCTACTGCTAGTGAGTGGACCTGAAGCCAGGCAAGAGTAGGGGAGGGGTGGAGGAGGGAGGCCCCAGCTCCCTTAGGAGGAGACTTGCATCTGGGAAACCAGGACCTGAATCTGGCTCCACTCATGCCCCCACCACCACTGTTGATCTGCAGCTCAAAGCAGAATGTTCTCTAGGATGCAAACCTTCCCACCTTTTCCTCTCCCTTAATTCCACAGCGCAGGGCCCTTTAGGTGGCGGGATCAGATGACCCCAAGCTTCCTCCTGGAACGCCATGCCAAACAGAAAGGGTTGCCTCCGCCTTTGTTCAGTCCTGAAGAGGACACTGTTTTTTACAATGGGAAAAAATTCAAACTGCAAAGCTTCGGTGAGAAGTACAGCACACTGTCAGAAGGCACAGATCCAGGCCTCTGAAACCAGAGGGCATTTTGCCCTTTCTACCTATAGAGGGCAACCAGGTCCACTGTCCAGGCTGGGGGTAGGGGAGAGGAGGGCAGCTATTAGATGGGAAGGCTCATGATGTTGTGACCATCTCCTTCCACTTCCTTCCATCTAGAGCCCAAGCCCCCTCCTGTTCATTACTTGGGACCTAAGAAAGAACGCCTTGCCCTGTACCTCCTGCACACCCAGGGGCTGGTGCCTGAGCATGTGGAGACCCGCACACTGTACAGCAATAGCCAGCCAGGCATTGACCAGGTAGGAGACTAGGGGGCTAGATTAGGAGACAAGGGAGCCCAGCCATCCAGGATGCAGCCCAGGACGAGAAGACCATGCATTCACAGCCGTACATACACGGAACCCCAGCATGTTCTACACATGTTCAAAGTGAGACAGTCTAATGATGTCCCTTAGAATGGAGAAATTCAGAACTGTAAAAGTCATCTACAAGAAACCTGGGCCCCCCACATCCATTAGTGGAAAGGCCAAGGTGCCCTACCAGCCAGCACCAACACTGCCTTAGTCTCTCCTGAGGGAGGTCAGGGGAAGTAGCACCTGGGTCAGATGTGCAGACATTACAGCTCTGGTTGGCCTGTTAATTGCAGGCTGTGTTTTCTCCATGGCAAGGAACCCCAAACAGAAGGAATAAAAATCCCCACGGGCACCCTAATTATCTACTCTCCAGTCACCAGAAGGGCTCACCTCATGCTCCAAATTTCTCAAGCTGATACCACATTCCAGACACTTGAGTTCTCCACTGAGCACTTTTTAAACCATTCTCATTAAACCTGTTTTCCAATGTGGGGTCAACTTCAAAAGGATAAAATGAGGTCAGACAGTTTGAAGGAATAGATGTATCTACCTTCCAATTTTGGTAGTCTACTCTTTTGTTTCTCACCAATTTTCATCCCTCCTTTCTTAGACCACTGTGCTTGATGGGCAGCTTAATATCCTTAGGCTGGGCTTCCGCAACATATGGCAACCTGGACATTTGGTCATCTAGTTTGCTCTTACTCGGGGCCACTATGCTGGTTAAGAAGTAAAGCCCCAAGCTCCCCGTGGAGCCCTGTCCAGAGAGGCTGTCTAGCATGGCCTGCTAAAGGGTATTCAGCCTCCAGACCCCGGTCACAAGTGACATTCCATCGCCATGCCATCTGTTTTGAATCCATCATACACTGTCCACCTCACTCTGTGCCCTTCTTCCAGCCAACACGAGACAAACGGGAAGCTGGTGGGCGGTTAATAGACTTCCTATCTGAAATCCACTCCACCTCACCGCTAACTCCTCACTCCACCCTCCAGGCGGGGGAACCCAGCCTCAAGAGATCTCAGAACGTGGGATGGGGCTCTGAGACCAGCGTGCTGAGAACAGAGGTTAGCAACTCCCAGCTAGCCAATCCATTTCCACTCTAGGGAAAGGTACAAATGTGGGTGGACATCTTCCCCAAGAAGCTTGGGCCTCCTGGCCCCCCAGTCAACATCAGGCCCAGAAAGCCTAAAAGGTGAGTGACCCACCACATCCATCGCTGTACTTCCCCAGGCACAGGCCACAGGTGTGCAATTCTTTTCCTCTCCCGGAAATCCCGGGAGCTTCCTTCCTCTGCATTCCCCCAAACTGGCATGCCTCGTTTGGGCATGGAGGGCACCACGGCCGCAGGGGGAGCTACTCCTCAGCAAAGCCTCAGAGCCCACCGGCTGCAGGTATGAGCTGCGCTGCATTGTCTGGAAAACTGCCCAAGTGGACCTGAGGAGAAGTTTAACCACCGGGATGAGCGACATCTATGTCAAAGGGTGAGGAAGAGAGCTGGGCTCCAGCAGCATTCCCTCTGAGGTCCCCAGTTGTCTCATCCCTGTGCCTCTGCCCACAATCCTGGGGCATCATCTCTCCACCCCCACCTGTGCCTGGTGGTCTGCCAGGGAGCCCCTCCCACAGGGCTCCAACTCAGGGACAGGGACAATACACGTGAAGCCCAGGTGAAAAGACTTTGGCCCCAGGTGGTTAGCTGGGCTCGAGAAGGACATGCAGAAGACGGATATCCACTACTACTCTCTGACTGGGGAGAGCAACTTCAACTGGCGGTTCATCTTCACCATGGACTACCTGGCAGCTGAGCGTGTGTGTGTGGAGAGTCAGAAGGTAACAGGCCATGTGGTGGGAGGGCAGGGTGCGCTCCCCTTTCCGCTCCCTCGAACCACAATCCACCCCAGAACCCTTGGAATGTGGCCTCAGGGAGAAAGCTTCTTCCTTGACAGTCCATCACCACTAGGTGGTGGGCTACTGAGGTGGCAGAGGGAAATCTCAAAGGAGACAGGTCAGTCACATGGTTTCTGTCATCCCCCAGGACTACATATGGAGCCTGGACCCCACGGTGATGAAGTTCCCAGCCCGGCTTATCATCCAGATCTGGGACAATAACATCTTCTCCACAGATGACTTCCTAGGTGAGATCCGGCCCAGGGCCCGCGACCACAGGGCAGGGAGCTCCTCCTTGCTGACACCATTTCTTTGGCTCAGGCGTCCTGGAGCTGGATCTGTTTGACATGCCCCTCCCGACCCGGCACGCCAACCTGTGCTCCATCAGGATGATGGAGACTAACTCCAAGTGGCCCTACTTCCTCCAGTATAAGCACTTCTCCCTCTTTAAGAAGAAGACCATAACAGGCTGGTGGCCTGCCCAGGTCCTCGATGGTGGCACATGGCACATGTCGGTAGGAGCTGGAGAGGGTGTCTGTTGCACAGGACTGCTATGCCACATAACTTGGCTCTAACAGACTTCTGGGGACCTGAGCTAAATTCCTTTTCCTTTCCTAAATTCCTTTTCTGGGCCCTGGAAGGGGCCTTAAAACTATCCTCACACACACACACACACACACACACACACACACACACACTCACACACACACACACACACAAACAAAAAAAAAAAACAGTCTCACATCTGCTGTAAGGAGCTCAGCCTCCCACCGCCTATGGTGTTTCTAGGGTAAAGTGAAGATGACGCTGGAGATTCTGTCAGAGAAGGAAGCCTTAATCAAGCCAGCAGGGCGAGGCCAATCAGAACCCAATCAATACCCTACACTTCATCCTCCCCTGTAAGAGCCTGCGAGACAAAGGCACCAAATCTTTCCTCCTCATTCCCGGAGCTGAGCTGCTGGGCCCAGCAATTTGTATGGGGTGGTGAGCAGTGGGCCTACAAGTGGAGAGGGGTCATTACTCTCCAACACCCAACCTCAGTTATGAGGAGGAAAGAACAGCCTGGGGGAAAGGGGTACAGAGGGACACACAAGCAAGCAAAAGTTGCTTTTTAAAAAAGAAAGCTCTTTGCTGTGCATTACTTGACCTGAAGTTTCCCTCTGTGCCTCCATCCTCTGACATCTCCTCTGCTCATGCACAGACGCCCCAACACCTTGTTCATATTACGGTCACCTGTGACAATCCTCTGCCGCGTTTTCTGGAAACGCTACCACTTCAAAATCATCATCGGTGCAATCATATTTATTATAGCACTTATGCTGTTCAACTTTATCTACTCTGCACCGGTGAGTGACCACCTTGGGGAGAGGGACAAAGGCACTAGTTGCTCTTGGTAGGACTCTGAGGAGACAGCCTCAAGTCGCTCCCTCAGGCTAACTGTTGCCTTTTCTCTCTAGAACTACTTGGCCATGAGCTGGGTCAAACCTGAACTTCGACTGAATGCTCCCATTAAAACACCCACGAATATCATGAATCCGCCAAGCAGCAGCAATGCCCACTCTTCCATCCTCACCAGCCAGCATCAGAACCTAAATTCTACAACAGACCATGAGCTGAAACTCCTCCAGGGACCTATGAATCGCCTGCAAGACATTTTTCCAGAACTTCCAGCCCCACAAGACTAATTAGTCCATGTCTGCCTGGCTTTTCTCCAGCCCATCATTGGCCCTACCCTCGCGCTTCCTACTAGTTCTCATTTCTGTCTTCTAGGACATAGGCTGGGGGCTTCTGGGACATATGCAAAGAGGGGCATGTTCTGTTAGGAAACCACTTCCAACAAGAACAGAGTTATTGTTGTCATTTTCCCACTGAAGTAAACACATTTTGTCACAAAGAGCTACCCTGTAATTTAAGGGAGTTGAAGAAACTATGAAAGCATGACTCACAAGGACAGGGAACAACATCATCTTTATCTAACACCTCTAGTCCTCAGGGTCTCCTCTAAGAGGCTCTGAAGTCAGAGGGAAACCAAAGGAATGGGGGACTGTGGAGAGAAATGGCCCACGTGGGGGTAAGCAGCTTGCCAAGGCCTCTGCTCTGACCCTTATTGTGCATGTACAAAGCCTTTCCCTCCTCTAGGGCACGCCTGGGATTCGAGGGCCCAAAACAGTATTTGGTCCCATTCACAATGGGAAATCCTTGTTTCTAAGAACAAAAAGCAAGCACTATGGCAGGACCTACCACGCTCAGTTTCTTTGCATCACAAGTTTCTCAAAGGCTGGCCCCGGGTTGGGTGGGGACTGTACTTCATGTCTTCCCCATCCTCCTTGAAAAGCCACAAGGAGCCCATGAGCTGGAATTGCACAGAACTCATCAACTCAATCATTACGCGCACATATACCCTCCCCCATGATGAGACCCCTTCTTCCTACACCACTGCCTGCGTCATCTCAAGAGCCCTCCAAGGTCCCCCCACCACAGGGGTCTAGCCAATCTCACCCTGCCCTCAAAAAAAGAACAGCCCTCTGCTTTGTCAGTTCTAAGTGGTGCTGAGGCCAAGCTCCAGGTCCCCTTTTGTGGGGAAGGTTTGGGAGGATCCCACTTTACTGGCACTTTAGGAGAGCAGTACAGCCTGTGATGCTCACTTAAGCACATGGGAGGGACAGAAGAAAGCCCAACATGACAAACCCATACACAGCCAACGTGACCTCCTTTCCTTCTGGCTGAGCTGAGGGCTTCTTTCCCAACTGAGAAGAAGGCAAGGTGAGGGTTCTCAGGCTTAGAGCTCAGTAAGAAAGCCCAGACCTTACCCCCACCCAAACCACCCCTAAAAGGAAAGACACTGAATTGGAAGCTCATGTCTGGTTTTCATCAGCCATTTTAAGAATTTCCCTTAGGCTACAGAAGTACAGGGCTAGGAGAGCTCAGAGCTCCAGGCCCTCCAGGGAGACTGGCCTACTGGCCATTTTAATCACAGGGCAGACAGGTGAGCAGCACATGACCCCTTGTCAGATAAGGCAGTGGAATAAGGTTTGACCCACAGAGGAGGACACTCAGGCTCTGTTGCTCAATGACAATGAACTCTTCCAGGCACAGAGGACGAGGGTCCATTGCTCCCAGATTTGCAATAGGAGAATAGCAACTGTTTCTCCACCATTAAGAAACAGAAGCCAAGTTTCCTCTTTGGAGAGTATCCAAGCCGAGGCTATAAAAAGGAAGCTTCTTTACATTTTGAACACTCCCAAGTGGGATTTCAAGAGTCCTATAAACACCAAACATGGAGTTCATCAGGCTCCAGAGTCCAGAAACATCTCCAATGGCCAGATCACATGGCAGATGCTGCTTCTGGTACTGAAACATGGAGCTGGCCAGTTTCCTAGTTACTCCCCTGACAACCATTAAGTCGTATAAGCTTCTCTCGACTTGCATACCCAACTTCTGGCCAAACCTGACTGAGGGCTTAAAGGAACCAACTGGGAAGGTCACAAACAAACCAACAGAACCAAGATGCGTGCTAAAGAACAACAGCTGGAGCAGTGAGCCAAAGAGCCCTCCACTGTGGCCACCTACTGAGGGTAGTGAAACAACAGTCTGTTCTGCAGCCCAAGGCTCTTTGGAGAGGCATCCAGATGTCTCTTCTAGCTCAGGCTGCATGTGGAGAGAGCAATGAGTGGAGGGAGAAGGCAACACAGGGAAGAAGTTTCCATCCGGATTTCCAGGGAGAATTCCTCAGGTGGACGGAGGCTTGGACGAAAAAACAAACCAACAAATGTATGCCTGGAAGGTATGAGGAGTTATCCGTGTTGTGTTCTCTGCAGATTTAAAAATGAAACACAACGATCCTCTGAGTCCAACAAAAAGGCAGCCTGAGCTATGAAATTCTTTTCTGTGATTTTTGGCATCAGAACCGTATATATACTCTCTCTGTCCCTTTTAGCTCCCAAGTGGAAGGACTGCAGGGAAAGGCACATCACAGCAGCGCTGCCCCAGGGTAGGTGGGCTTCCTGAACCAGCTAAATGTCCCCATGGATGTCAATGGCAATGCAGTATCCCTGCATTCAAAGCTCCAGTGAGAGAACAGAGTCCCTGACCAGCTGCTGGAGACTGGAGAAGACCCAGCTGGCTCGACACTCAGGCCAGCGCTGGCTCACGGTGACAGCCGCAGGCATGGCAGTAGCGGGATAGCTCAGTAGAAACGCTTCCGGCTCTGTTCCTGCCATTTGTTGTACAGTATGATGCCAATGACAATGGCAAATACGGAAAACACCAGCGAGAAAAAGACGATGAGGAAGAGGGCCAGGCCACTCAGGGGGGGCAATGGAGCAGTCACTGAGGAAACAAGAGGGAAGCACGTCAGAATCAGGAGCCCACCCAGTTGGAGTATCAAGTCCCCAGTTTCTGACACTCATTTCTGGGAGCCCGAGGGCAGAAAGACACTCCCTTTCCAGGGGCCTCAATTTAAAAAATGAGCAGCCCTACTCATCTGTAACATGGAGACCAGCAGAATGGCAGGAGCCTGTGCTCCATGAACACAGGAAATGGCCCAGCGAGCTGTGGGTGCAAGTCACCCCAGACCTCCCAGGCACAGGGACCTCCTCTCTAAGCACAGGGCCATTTCCCCGATCCCCTGCGCTCACCCTCAGGCAGCTTCATGTTGTCCACCGAGGGCAGGAACACATCTCGATGCAGCTTCTCCTCTTCTGGGGTTCTCTCCACCGTCAGTTCAAACAACTTCAGGGAGATGACGTCGTGATTATCTAAAGGAAAAAAGCATAGGGAGGACCCAAACCACCCCAAAAAGAGGTATCTTGGGAGTTTCACGCTACAGCTCATTAGCAGTGACCCTGGATTTTTTTTTTAGAAACATAAGTAATCTCTCCATCCTGCGTGAGGCTCAAACTCATGACCCCAAAATCTAGAGTCAGATGTTGTGCCAATTGAGCCAGCCAAGTGCCCCGCTAGCAGTGACTGAAAAAAATAACTGAAACCTGTTTCCTTTCATGTAAAAATAAGGATGGGGAATAGAGAATAATCTATTACTGAGGATTTAAGTTTTTATCAACAGGCATGCATTATCTATATAGTTTTAAAAAACTTAGATATAATGCAAGCATTAAAGCCCACCTCGTACGTAAAACCTTGGAACACAGTAAGGGAAGACACAGCACCAGTTTCCCATCCGTGCAGACAATATGCCCAAGCAAGATAGGAAAGGGCCTCATGCCAGCTGATTAATAGGCCTTGAGCAGGGCATAGCTATTGGCATGGCACACACTTTCCATCTGGGCAATGACATTCTCCACAGTTGCTTATAACTATCACCCTGAATATCTCACTAATAATTACTAGAGAAAGGATCAAGGAATTAGGGACTCCCATTTTTTTCCTCTATTTTTTAAGATTTTATTTATTTGAGAGCATGCACACATGCACGTGCATGAGTTTGGGAGGGGCAGAGGGACAAGTGGACTCCCCACTGAGCGGGGAGCCCAACACAGGGCTCCATCCCAGAACCTCTGGGATCATGACTTGAATGGAGGATGGACGCTTGACTGACTGACCCACCCAGGTGTGCTTTTTCTCTTTTTAAAGTGTTGTTATAATCTCATTGATTCAAACATGTTTGATGTGTTTCAAGACATTGAACTTGTTTACATCTTATAGATGATCAACATGACCCATCTGCCTCCAGTGGGAGCCCACTCAAGTTGGCTCTTGAGCTCTTTTACATGAACCTAGAAGTTTTTATCTTCCTTGCTTTCCTGGAAAGTTCCCAGCTTCCCCGTTTCCTGCCTCAGACCTGGTATCAGTCATTTCTCCAAGAAGCTCTTGTTTCCTTTAGCAGGAACTGGTATTAAGAGACCACAAAGCTGAATGCTAGGGGTACTCATGGCTACCAGCATGGTCACTAGAGACTGGATTTCTTTTTTTTTTTTTTTTTTTTTAAAGATTTTATTTATTTGTCAGAGAGAGAGCAAGCGAGAGCGAGCACAGGCAGACAGAGTGGAAGGCAGAGTCAGAGGGAGAAGCAGGATCCCTGCGGAGCAAGGAGCCCGATGTGGGACTCGATCCCAGGACGCCGGGATCATGACCTGAGCCGAAGGCAGCTACTTAACCAACTGAGCCACCCAGGCGTCCTGAGACTGGATTTCTTAAGAAAAAGACCTAATTTGTATTTAGGGCTATCCTACAGCCAGAGAACAGAGACTTACTAATGTAGACAGTATCACTGAACATCTAGAGCAAAGGACTTTTTCAGATAAAAATTATTCTATTTCCTACTAGCTTTATTCATAATGAATTACACTAGTCAAAAAGCCCAAAAGTTCAGTGCCTTACCTCTTCTCCAAAGAGGTTATGATTAAAGCTCAAGCCAAGGGACAGAATAAACACGGAAGGGGAAGCCACAAGTTGGAAATAAGTAGGAAGAAAATCCAGAGATAGAAAAGTAAAAGAACTAGGTACTGTTAATGCCACATAAATCAAATAGGAGTTTCAGAGTAACTGGTCAAACCAGCTAAAGAGAGGACAGAGAGCAAGGGCTGAGAAGAGAGTACCATGCGTGCCGAGGAAAGAGAAGTAGTTTGGATGAGAACAGTGCTAACATCTGGCTGAGATGCCCAGGAGGCCTGAGTGCAGCGGGCTAGAGTGGGGGATGGCCTGGACACAGAAGCCCCTGAACATACAACACATTCAAACACCAAGCTGGGGGCTGTCAGAAGAGGGACAACAGAGTCAGAGAGTTCAAGGAAAAGCTTAAGAGAAGGGGAGCTCAGCACACCAGGAGCTGGATGGGAAGGAACCAGACTGCAGAAAGGGCACCAGACATGAAGCACAGAACTCCAAACACGGGCTGGAAGAGCTGGCCTGAAGAGGCAGACCCTGCTTTCCATAGCACCAACCGTCTCCTAGAGCCAAATGCACTAGCCTGGGGTAGGGGTGTTTAAGGGTACCAGAACACCAGAAGAGAAGCACTGTCCAGGTACTTCCCAGAGCTCTCTTTGTCTGGTTCTCCCCTCAGAAGCCTTGCTAAGGCCCGGCACTCAAGACAGGACCTCGGTCAGGACAAATAAAGAGTGCTCATGGCAGTACCCGAGAGATCCCCAGTGATGGAGGAGGTGCCAAAGTAGTAGCCCCGGGGCAGACGGACCCCAGGCACCTCGATGCAGTCCCTCCACTCATGCTTGCCATCGATGTCCATCATTATCTAGAATAAAAAGAAAAGATACATCAGGGCTATGAAAGCAGGTGCAAGGCAGCCCATACCACCAACTGGTCGAGAAAGCAAGGACTCACCGTCAAATGTCTCTTGACATAGCGAATCACAAGGAAGGTGTCATAGTGCAGATTGCGGACAATGGCCGTACAGCCCCCCAGCTCTGTAGGCCGCCCATCCCGCTCATGATCGTAGCTGAGTGAGCCATTGTTCACCATGGCTGAGATATAGGGGAAGACCCGCTGGGAAAGCAGGGAAGGAAGAACAGAGGACAGTAAGGAAGCACACTTAGGAATGCCTGTACAAACAGCAATGGGAATTTTGCACATACAAGCTGAGCCCCTCCGGCAGACCAGACAACCACTCCACCTCATCGTTAGCGGCCCCTGAGAATGCACACTCAGATGATCAAAGGCTATGGCCCAGGAAGCAACTGAACTCTCCACCTGCCTTCGGGAATCCCCCTTGCTACCAACCCAGGTGGGCCTGAAATGGCCCCTCTGGAGTCTGACTCCAATCCTTCCAGAGATCACTGTTTGGCACTCACATACATACATGGCCCAGGACCGGTAGTTTCCTTTTGATGTATATATACCTTCTCCCCAATTTGCCATGTAAACCCCTCGAAGGGAAAAAAATCACTATACTTGTATGTCCCCATCTTCCATCCCCCACAACCTCCCACCCCCCACCCTCTCAGGTGAGCATTTTGCACAGAGCAGGTACTCTGAAAATACCTGTTTGATCAGGGAAATCTTTCCATTCCAGATAGCTCCTTTCAAATCCTCAAATCCTGTAAGCATATGATGGATGCTAAATGGATCAGGACTCAGAACCAGCACTGCCAGAACCAGGCTGCTGGCTGGTGTTCTCCAGCCACAAGGACTGTTCTTAGTCGAAAGACCTTCCAGCCCACTTAAGCTTCACCTACACATAACTTCTCCCCATAATACCCTGGGCAAGTTCTCCTACTGCAAGCTTCCCCATAAGCTACCAATCTTCCCACCTACTTCAGAGGCCCCGTCTCTCCAACAGTTGGAGGAGCGAATTCATCCTCAGAAATGATAGGCTAACCATTTAAGAACCAGCCCAGTGCTGAGGCAGTGCAGAGGCAGGGTGATGAAAGGAGAGGAAACAGATACATGCCCCTTCTCTGGTGACTTCCTCATTGTCCTCAATAGTCAACATGCAAGGTGGAGATGCAGTCAAAATCAGAGACTGGTGACTCTCAAGACAACAGCCACATGGGTGTGAACAGGAGCAAATGCTGAATGGACACAGAGGGAGTAAGGCATGGCCATGGCGTGTCAAGACTGAGTACCTGGACTCCTGGAGAATATCTCCTCTTCTGGGCCTGAGAGGGTCCAGCAGGTTTTTATAAAAATGAAAGAGGACACAGAAGACAGGAGACCAGGTCAGAAAGAAACAGCCATGGAAGAGCTTTGACCCAGCCGTGGTGGATGAGCAAACCGATCTAAATCCCCAAACAGAACTGCCGGATCTGTAGAGGGCATTTAGCAAGTCCTTACACCCCTCAAAATTACAGGCAAAACTATGTGGACAGATTGCTTGTATGTTTTCTAAGGAGAGGGTCTGTTACTATCCAATTCTTAAAGGGGCCCACTAGGAAAACCTCTCTAAGGCTTTCAGAGACTTCAAAAAACACACAACATTCCACTGTCCAAGAAGGCCCCACTTTGCTTATGTCTCTGAGAAGGCCAGGCCATGTGTTTTTGTCTGTACAGCTGCAGCAAGGGGAGACAAAGGAGTGACAAAGAGGGCCCATTTCTTCCAAATTCAAGATGCCGTTTACTGCCCAGGATCTTAGCCTAAAGGATAAATCCCACCACTTGAGAGACAATGGAGTTAACTCTAATCCAGAGGGATCATTTACCCTCTAATTGAACCTCATGGACATATATTTCCAAACAGCTGCTGTCATTCTAACCTACAATATGTGGACAGGGAAAAAGTTCCGTGTGAGCACTGCAGTATGGCAGATTTAGAAAAATCAAGAGGCTCAGGGATATTTAGCTTTGGTCCAGAGAACTGCTACAGTTCTAAGCTACTAGCGACAGGAGATACCCACACAAGCTCAGCCCAGCTCTACCCTATGGGAAGGATGTGTGAGGGTGTAGAGCCTGAAGCATTCCTCCTCCTATCAGTGAGCACCTATTAGGAACTGGGCACCGTTCCAGATGCCGGGGGCTCACAGAGCTGACATCACAATGGAAGAGATAACAAATAAATAAAATTACTTCAGAGAAAGAGGTGCCCAGCTGGTTCACTTGGAAAAGCAAGCAACTTCTGATCTCAGGGTCATGAGTTCGAGCCCTACTTTAGGTATAGGGGCTACTTAAAGAAATACAACTCACAAAAAAGCATTTCAGAGAGTATTAATGCTATGATGAGAATATAACAGGCAACATGATAAACTGCTAAGGGAACAAGCTCTCTGAGGAGTTGAGGCCTCATCTTTGGAGAGAGCCACCAAAAGATCTGCGGGCATAAGAAGCATGAGATCGACCTCTTCGAGGACCAGGAGGAGACAGCAGTGTCTGACACACAGCCAGTGAGGGAGAGGTGGGTGTGAGCTGAGACACAAGCCAGATCACACTGGGCCTCAGAAGCCACAGGAGGAAGGAGCACAGGGCAAGTCTCAGAGCAGACCCCCACTGCTCTGCTTCCATGCTACTGGTGGACTATGCCCAGGTCTACAGAAGGGTACGGAATGTGTCAGTAGGTGATCCAATTCTCAATACTCCTCTCCTACAGCGATCGTGTAGAACAAGGGAATTCATAGTATGCTGTCAACATACAGGAATGGGCTTCTGAAAAGGATGCTCCTAACTTCAGTGAACAATCAGGGAAAAGAAGGGATTAAAAATGCCCTGGGTAGCTCATTTATCAACCCCAGCACGCATGATCAGAAGTTTACATTGCATCTTTCAAGAAAGTGCCGGAGACAACTCTTCTTAAGCCATCAGAGCCTTCCTCTTCCCAAGGCTGGTGAGGCATCTGATTATCCAGTGACAGCCAGAGGTAAACTGGCCCCCAGCATCCTCTGGGAGAGCCTTCCAGCTGCAATCCCATGTGGGTCCCTCAGTCTCATTCAATAGGTCTGGGAGGGGCAGGGCATAGGATCATCTATTTCTCTCTTTTTTTTTTAATATTTTATTTATTTATTAGACAGAGAGAGATCAGAAGTGGGTACAGAGGCAGACAGAGGGAGGAAGAAGCAGGCTCCTAGCTGAGCAGAGAACCTGATGCGGGGCTTGACCCTGAGATTATGACCCAAGCCAAAGGTAGAGGCTTAATCCATTGAGCCACCTAGGCGCTCCCATATATTTTTCAAAAAGCACCACAGACAGTTGTAATATGTGGCCAAATCTAAGAACCACCGCACCAGACACAGTACCCCACAACTTTGAAGAATCTGTCTACTTCAGCAACTTGTGACTTGGCCTTCAACTTTTCACCTCACACTAGTAGTAAGTCTTTAAATGCCCTCTTATTTTCCATGCCCAGGCAGGAGTTAAGTGTTCCTTGGGAAGCCACTAATTTCACACAGCAGCTCATTTTCTTTCCTTGGAAAGCAGCCTATATATAGCCAGAACCAAAGGCTGAAGAATCCCTCAGACTCAGGCAAGGTGGTAGTTTCATTCCTAATTTAAGAGTCACGAAAAATTAGAGTCACTCCTACCTATTGTCCAAATGATTATTGCCTGTAGGATGAAGAAATGTTTCCAAATTTTCTACTACAAAGCCACTTAAAAAAAAAAAGAAAAAAAGCCCTCTATGTGGTAATTGTACCCTTAGCCTATCTTGACTAAAGGGAGACCTGTGAACTTGCAGACTTACGGATCCTATGCTAAAATCCCACAGATTCCAAGCATACAAGTAACTGTAAACTAGACAGAAAAAGGAGCCCACCGGCCTCTGTAATCAGGCAGACTGGGTCCTAACAGCAGTTATACGCTCAGAGCTGTATAACCTTGGGTGGATTACCGTAGCTCCTCGAGACATTCCATTTCCTCCCTGTAAGCAGAGAGGGTAATACAGAGCTAGATCACAGGGCTGATCACGAAGATGAAATGAGATACACAGCCTTTAGTAAGCTGTCTGGGAGTCAATAAATGTTCATTCGTTCTAGATACAAATACTACTCCCAGCTGTGCATAGAGGAGCGTCAAGGCACACTTGATCTTAGCCAAAAGGCCGAGAAGCGATGAGGAGCGTCAAGGCAAATACGCATCTTTTAGAGCAGTAATTCCTGGACCATTGGCTGTCACAGACTGGTAAAATCTCCAAAAATATGTTGGAGATTAATGGGCTTGCCATTTTTTGACCTATAAACATTAAATTACAATAATGACAGAACAATCATCTATAATAAACATTTTTAAAATAAAATTTTAATACCAAAAAAATAACAGAATTTCATGATAAACAATTTAGCACTCATGAGTTCACTTTACTATTTCTATTTTTTTTTTTAAGATTTTATTTATTTATTTGACAGAGACAGACATCGAGAGAGGGAATACAAGCAGGCTGAGTGGGAAAGGGAAAAGCAGGCTTCCCGCCGAGCCAAGAGACCAATGTGGGGCTCAGTCTCAGGACCCTGGAATCATGACCTGAGCCGAACGCAGACACTTAACAACTGAGCCACCCAGGCGCCCCTACTATTCCCATTGTTAAGACCAATGAAACTGGGGCACTTGGGTGGCTCAGTCAGTTAAGCATCCACCTTCGGCTCATATCATGATCCTGGGGTCCTGGGATCAAGTCCCACCACTGGCTCTCTGCTCACGAGGGAGCTTGCTTCTCCCTCTCCCTGCCGCTCCCTACTCAAGCTCTTTGTCAAATAAATAAATAAGATCTTAAAAAAAAAAAAAAAAAAAAGATCAGTGGAAGTTGTTACCAACCAATATGAGTTCATGAACCAGCATTTAGGAGCCACTCTTCTTAGAGTCATTTTTTCCAACCTAAGGCATAGTGCCGTGGAGTAAGCTGGCCAAGTTTGCTCTCTAGAACCTAGATATGAAGAAAAGGAGAGTGGGAGAGGAGAGGGAAAGAACAGAGCCACAAAAGCTACTGCCAAGGTGTCTGCAAAGTATCCCCTGGGAATGGCATTTAGTGGTATGAATGAGAATAATGGGCATTTTCAGAGCACTTACGCTGTGCCAGGCACTGTAGTCAGTAATGTGCACATACCCATTCATTTACTTCTCACAACCGTAAGTGGTGATATCAGTATCCCCACCGCACTGGTAAGAAAGCTTATTTAAGCAGTAAAACCAGGACCGGAAGCCAAGTAGTCTGGCCCCTCAGCCCTGGCTCAATATCCATGCTTCACTGTTCTCAAATCATTATGGAAAAGTGATTAGTATACACTGTTAGAAACAAACAAAACAAAAGCCCTAGGTCTCTAATATAACCTGAAACACAGAAATATTGGAGAATGGCTCCAGATTCTAAAAAAGGAAAGAAGAGGTGCCTGGGTGGCTCAGTCTCTTGAACAACTGACTCTTCATTTCGGCTCAGGTTGTGATCTCAGGGTTGTGGGACTGAGCCCATGCTGGGATCTTGTCCCTCTCCCTCTGCTCCTCCTCTAGCTTGTGTGCGTGTGCCTCTCTCTAACAACAACAACAAAAAAGACATCTTAAATTAAAAAAAAAGGACAGGAAAGAGGGGTACCTGTGTGGCTCAGTTGGTGAAGCATCCAACTCTTGATTTTAGCTTAGGTCATGATCACAGGGTCATGAGATCAAGCCATGCATAGAGCTCCCCACTCAGCAGGTAGTCTGCTTCAAATTATCTCTCCCTCTCCCCTTCTGGTGTGTGCACACACACTTTCTCTCTCAAATAAATAATTAAAATCTTTAATATGTATATTTTTTTTGTTTACTCATCAGTTGATAGAACATTGAGTTATATCCATTTTGTGGCTATAAACAGTGCTTATGAACATTTATGCAACTTTTTGTATAGACATGATTTCAATTTCTCTTAGGTATATACACCTAGGAGTGAAATTGATGGATGATATCAACTCTGTATTTAGACATTTGAAGCACTGACCAACTGTTTTCCAAAACAACTGCCCATTTCACATTCCCAACCAGCAGTGTATGAGAGTTCCAATTACTCCACACCCTTACCAACACTTACTAGGATTTGTCTTTTTTATTTAAGCTATGACTAAATAGCCACAAGTGGGTATTAAGTAGCATCTCATTGTGGTTTTGATTTGTATGGCCCTGTTGGCTAATGATACTGAACATCTTTTCATGCTTCTCCATCCTTTGTGTATCTTCTTTGGGGAAATACTTATTCAGATCCTTTGGTTATTTTTTTTTTTTAAGATAAAAACTATTTTCCAAGTAACCTTTACAACCAACATGGGGCTCAAACCCACAACCCCAATATCAAGTGTCACATGCTCCACCAACTGACCCAGCCATTTTTAGATGAGTTGTCTTTTTTACTATAGAACTATATCTAGAATATATAAAAACAAGTCCCTTATCATATATACAATTTTCACTGATTTTCTCCCATTCTGTGGGTTTATTTTTACTTTCTTGATGGTATCCTCCAAAGCATAAGTTGTTGCTTTGTGGGGTGGTTTTGTTTTTCTTTTGTTTGTTTTTTTTTTTTTAAACGTAGACTCCATGCCCAGTGTGGAGCAAATGTGGGGCTTGAACTCATGACCCTGACATCAAGACCTGAGCTGAGATCCAGAATCAGATGCGTAATTGACTGAGCCACCCAGGTGCCTGCCCCTGAAAAAGAAAAGAAGTAAAAACGGAGAAAAGAAAGGGTGCCTGGGTGGCTTGGTCAGTTAAGCATCTGCTTTCAATGGGCACATGGGTGGCTCAGTGGGTTAAGCCTCAGCCTTTGGATTAGGTCATGATCTCATGATCCCTTGCTCAGCAGGGAGCCTGCTTCTGCCTGCCTCTCTGCCTACTCGTGATCTCTGTGTGTCAAATAAATAAATACTTTAAAAAAAAAAAAGCATCTGCCTTCAGCTTGCATCATAATCCCATGGTCCTGGAATAAGCCCCACATCAGGCTCCCTGCTCAGCAAGGAGCCTGCTTCTCCCTCTCCCTCTCCCCTTCCACCCTGCTCATGCTGTCAGTCACTCTCTCAAATAAATAAATAAAATCTTAAAAAAAAAAAAAAGAAGTATAATCTATTTTTTTTCCCCAAATCATCTGTTTGTGTGTGGCTTTTGTTTTTGGTGTCGTATCTTAAAAACCTTTGCTTGATCCAAGGTAATGAAGAATTAACCCTATGTTTTCTTCTGAGAGTTTTAGTTTTAGCTTTTGCACTTAGTTTTCCAGTTCATTTCAAGTTAAATTTTTTGTATGGTGGGAACAATTTCATTACTCTGCATGTAGACATCCAGTTGAGTCAGCACCTTTTGTTGAAAATGGTTCTTTCGGGAGCCCAGGTGGCTCAGTGGGTTAAAGCCTCCGCCTTTGGCTCGGGTCATGATCTCACGGTCCTGGGATGGAGCACCGAGTCAGGCTCTCTGCTCAGCAGGGAGCCTGCTCCCCACTCTCTGCCTGCCTCTCTGCCTACTTGTGATCTCTCTCTCTGTCAAATAAGTAAAATCTATTTAAAAAAAAAAAAAAAAAAGAAAATGGTTCTCTCCCCATTGAATTATCTTGACAGCTTTATCAAAAATCAACTGATCATAAACATGAGGACTTACTTCTAGGACTTTCAATTCTATACCATTGATCTATAGGTCTATCCTTATGCCAGTACCACGCTGTCTTTATTACTGCAGCTTTGTATTAAGTTTTGAAATGAAATATGACTCCTACAACTTTGCTCTTCTTTATCAGTATTATTTTGGCTATTTTAGTTCTCTTGCATTTCCATTTCTTGCATTTTCGGATCACCTTGTCAATTTCTACGAAGAAGCCAGCTAGGTTTCTGATAGACACGGAATATGTCAAATCTAGAGACCAACGTGGGAAGCATCATCATCTTAACAATATAGCTGTTCTTTGACAACATGGGTTTGAACTGCATAGGTCCACTTCCATGTCAATTTTTTTTAAATACAAAGACAGTACTATAAATGTATTTTCTCTTAGGGTTTTAATAACATTTCCTTTTCTTTAGCCCATTTTATTGTAAAAATACAGTATACAGGGGCGCCTGGGTGGCTCAGTGGGTTGAGCCTCTGCCTTTGGCTCGGGTCACGATCTCAGGGTCCTGGGATTGAGCCCCGCGTCGGGTTCTCTGCTCATTGGGGAGCCTGCTTCCTCCTCTCTCTCTGCCTGCCTCTCTGCCTACTTGTGATCTCTGTCAGATAAATAAATAAAATCTTTAAAAAAAAAATACAGTATACAATACATATAACATAAAAAACGTGTTAATCAACTGTTTATATTATCTGTAAGGCATCTGGTCTGGTCAACAGTAGGCTATTAGTAGTTAAGTTCCAGGAGAGTCAAAAGTTATGTGTGGGGGCACCTGGGTGGCACAGTGGGTTAAGCCTCTGCCTTCAGCCCAGGTCATGATCTCAGGGTCCTGGGATTGAGCCCTGCATTGGGCTCTCTGCTCAGCAGGGAGTCTGCTTCGCCCTCTCTCCCTCTCTCTCTCTCTGCCTGCCTCTCTGCCTACTTGTAATCTCTGTCAAATAAATAAAAAATTAAAAAAAAAAAAAAAAGTTATGTGTGGCTTGTCAACAGTGTGTTAGGGGTGGGGTTGTCCGTGCCCCTAACCACCTCCCACTGTTCAAGGATCAACTATACTAAGTTTTCTGATTCATGACACAGGATATATTTCCATTTACTTAGGACTTAACTTTCTTTCAACAGTATTTTATAGTTTTCAGAGTGTACTTTTATTTTTAATTATTTGCAAGTATTTTATTCTTCATGATAGTATAAGTGGAATTTTTTTTAAGATTATTTATTTATTTGAGAGAGAGAGCATGTGTGCACACACAAGCCAGGGAGAGAGGAGAGGGAGGAGCAGACTCCCCGCTGAGCAGGGAGCCCAACTCGGAGCTTGATCCCAGGACCCTACGATCATGACCTGAGCTGAAGGCAAACGACTGAGCCACCCAGGCGTCGCTGGAACTGTTTTCTTACCTTCATTTTCTGACTGCCCAGTGCCAGCATACAGATGTATAATTGATTTTTGTATATTGATCTGGTATCCTGCAACTTTGCTGAATTCATTTATTAGTTCTAGCAGTATTCTTGCTAATTCTTTAAGATTTTCTACATACAACATCATGTCATCTACAGTTCTACATTTCCTTTGCAATCCAAATGTTTATTTTCTTTTCTTACACAACTGCCCTGACTAGAACCTCCAGTACAATGCTAAATAGAAGTAACAAGAATGGGGCACCTGGGTGGCTAAGTCGGTTGAACATCTGACTCTTGGTTTCAGCTCAGGTCATTCTCTCAGGGTCCTGGGATCAGGCTCTAAGTCCGGCTCTGCACTCAGTTCAAAGTGTGCTTGGGATTCTCTCGCCCTCTCCCTCTGCTCCTCCGACTCATGCCCCTGTTCTCTTTTTCTCTCTCTAAAATAAACAAGTCTTTTTTTTTTCTCTTAATAAATAAGTCTTTTAAAAAAAAAATAAGGGGGCGCCTGGGTGGCTCAGTGGGTTAAGCCTCTGCCTTCGGCTCAGGTCATGATCTCAGGGTCCTGGGATCGAGCCCCACATAGGGCTCAGTGGGGAGCCTGCTTCCTCCTCTCTCTCGCTGCCTACTTGTGATCTCTGTCTGTCGAATAAATAAATAAAAAATCTTTAAAAAAAAATAAATAAAAATAAAATAAAATAAGTAACAGGAAGGGATGTCCCCATCTTATTCCTGATCTTAGAGTGAAAGCATTCAGTATTTCACAGTTAAGTATGATATTACCTGAGGGTTTTCATAGATGCCCTTTATTAGGTTGAAAAAGTTCCCTTCTATTCCTAATTTGTTGAATGTTTTTATTAACATAAAGATACTACATTTTCTCAAGGTTTTTTTTTTTTTTAAAGATTTTATTTATTTATTTGACAAAGATCACAAGTAGGCAGAGTGGCAGAGGAGGAAGCAGGCGCCCTGCAGAGCAGAGAGCCCAATGCGGGGCTCGATCCCAGGACCCTGGGATCATGACCTGAGCTGAAGGCAGAGGCTTAACCCACTGAGCCACCCAGGCGCCCCCTTATTTTTTTTTTTAAAAGACTTATTTATTAAGAGAAAAAAAAGACTTGTTTATTTTAGAGAGAGAGAAAGAGAACAGGGGCACGAGTCGGAGGAGCAGAGGGAGAGGGCGAGAGAATCCCAAGCACACTTTGAACTGAGTGCAGAGCCGGACTTAGAGCCTGATCCCAGGACCCTGAGAGAATGACCTCCTCTCTCTCTGTCTGCCTCTCTGCCTACTTGTGATCTCTGTCTGTCAAAAAAAAAAAAAAAACTTTTAAAAAAAAAAAAAAAAAAGAATTTTTTAGAAGAACTGGTACTAACTCTACTGTCTTTGTTTGACAGAAAACAGTGAAGCCGTCTGGACCCAGGCTTTTCATTGTGAGTCATTTTTTATTACTAATTCAATCTCTTCCTGTTACAGATCTATCCAGATTTCCTATTTTTTCCATTATCTTTTTTTTTAATTTTATTTATTTGCCAGAGATAGAGAGAGAGAGTACACACAAGCAGGCAGAGAGGCAGGCAGAGGCAGCGAGAGAAGCAGGCTCCCCACCAAGCAAGGAGCCCAATGCGGGACTTGATCCCAGGACCCTGGGATCATGACCTGAGCCAAAGGCAGCGGCCTAACCAACTGAGCCACCCAGGTGTCCCCCCACTATCATTTTTAACAACCACTTCTGATCTGGCAATCTTACTATGGCACAGGCAATACCCTGCACTCCCAAAATAGTTCAACTCTTGACTCACTCACCTAAACTACAATTTCATTATTGCTGACAGGGAAATTGAGGTTACCATGTTAAACATATCTGTTAAACATAACATGTTTACGTTATGTTTAACAGATATGTTTAACAGCCCAAATGCAGGGCTCGATCCCACGACCCTGATATCATGAACATAAACATGTTATGTTTACCAATCTGTCCTGATTTCAGAGAGCCAAGCCTAAACTGAACTCCTGTTCTCAGATGCATTACTGGTTGCTAATATTTTCCCTGTATTTCCTCATGAACCAATGTGGCTGCAAGTAAGCTGAGCAACAAGGTCATGTGCTCTGTTGACAAGGAAACAAGAAACCAGAGCAACATTTTTACCACCACCTTGAGGGATTTGGTGAATTGTTCCACACTCCCTCCCGCCAGCTCCTGTTCTCGTCCCACACATCCTCTAGGTGACATTTGCAAGTTTTCAAAAGGTACCGTATTTGTCACCCTCTTCTGATGTACTTAAAAATAATAAAACAAAATAATGAGATTGTAGGCTGGAAGCAAACCCTCTCTGTGTCACTGACAAAATTTTATTTTTAAAGATTTATTTGACACAGAAGGAGCAGCAGGCAGAGGGAGAGGGAGATGCAGACTCCCCACTGAGTAGGAAGCCTGATGTGGGACTCCATCCCAGGGCCCTGAGATCATGACTTGAGCCAAAGGCAGCCACTTAACTGACCAAGCCACCTAGGTCCCAACGGACAAATTTTTTTAACCTTTCTTTACTTCAGTTTCTTACCCATAATGTAAAGATAACAGTAATATCTACCCCCAAAGAGTTGTTACAAGTAAATAACATGTATGAGTGTTGGAAACAAGGCCTGGCACCTTTATGTAGGCTATCAAAGTAAACCATGCCGCCAACAAAACACACTCAATTTTACCCTCTAAAATAGTTCCAAGTTGTTGCACTGAATATAAGCTCTAAGAACTAAAATTACATAGGAGATGATATGTGAATAATAAGTATCTCCATTCTTTTGGGGCGCCTGGGTGGCTCAGTGGGTTGAAGCTTCTGCCTTCAGCTCAGGTCGTGATCCCAGGGTCCTGGGATAGAGCCCCGCGTCAGGCTCTCTGCTCAGCAGGGTGCCTGCTTCCTCCTCTCTCTCTCTCTCTGCCTGCCTCTCTGCCTACTTGTGATCTCTGTCTGACAAATAAATAAATAAAATCTTTAAAAAGAAAAAAAAAAGTATCTCCATTCTCAAGGAAATCAACCTGGCAGAACAATGGATGGGAGAGAGTAGAGCATCATAATTAAAACCACAGCCTCTGGGGCACCTGGGTGGCTCAGGCATTAAGCGTCTGCCTTTGGTTCAGGTCATGATCCCAGAGTCCAAGATCAAGTCCCACACTGGGCTCCCTGCCCAGCCAGAAGCCTGCTTCTCCCTCTCCCACTCCACCTGTTGGTGTTCCTTCTCTCACTGTCTGTCAAATAAATAAAACCTTTAAAGAGTAAAAAAAAAAAAAGCACAGCCTCTGGTATCTGGTATGTTCAAAATCTGACTCCATTTATACTGGCTGTTATCTTGAACAAGACATTTCTCTAAGCTTCTGTACTCATTCATAAATGGGGAAAAATAATACTAACTCTAAGGAGTTCTGATGAGGATTAAGACAGTAAAGTACCTGGCACATAAGAGCCACCAAATAAACAAAAACCACTTTGATGAGTTTTCTTAAATGTCATTTTAATAAACACATGTGTTTAACAGGTAAACAACTAATACGGAAACAAGGACCTCGTATTGGTCCAGGGGTTCCCAATCCTGACTACACATGTGACTCACCCGGAGCACTCTGAAAAAGAAAGGTTGCCTACGCTGCACCTAAGACAAATAGAATTATACTCTGAGCTTGGGGCCTGGACATCCATATATTTTTTTTTAATTTCACTTTTTAAAATATTTTATTTATTTTATGGGGCACCTGGGTGGCTCAGTGGGTTAAAGCCTCTGCCTTCGGCTCGGGTCATGGTCCCGGGCTCCTGGGATCGAGCCCAATGTCGGGCTCTCTGCTCAGCAGGGAGCCTGCTTCCTCCTCTCTCTCTCTGCCTGCCTTGCTGCCTGATTGTGATCTCTGTCAAATAAATAAATAAAATCTTTTAAAAAAATAAAATAAAATAAAATATTTTATTTATTTTAGAGAGACAGGTAAGCACAGGTAAGCAGTGGGGGAAACGGGGAAGGGAATCTCCAGCAGACCCCACACTGAGCCCAATGCAGAGTTCGATCCTATGACCCTGATATCATGATCTGAATCAAAATCAAGAGTCAGATGCTTAATTAACTGAGCCACCCAGGTCCCCTGGACGTCAGTATTTTTAAAAGCACTCCAGGCAATCTCAATGTATAGCTGGGAGTGAGAACCTGAATAGCCAGAAAAAGTGCCAATCTTTACTAACCAAAACTAATTTTATTAACAAGACTCTTCTTACAAAATAAGCCATCACATCTGCCAAATGAGAACTACTATTATCCGATGGTGAAATGGAAGCTAAGAGAATCTCCACACTTTATTTCTGGAAGAAGCAGAGAGCCACATTTAGAAGTCTAGTCAAGCCCTAAATCTGGCCCCATACCCTTACTCAGATGCATCTCTAACTACCCCTATTTCCTCAGCATGACCATAAACCTAGTCATGACAGTCTCCTCATTAAAATCCTTTATAACAGGGACACCTGGGTGGCTCAGTGGGTTAAGCCACTGTCTTCGGCTCAGGTCATGATCCCAGGGTCCTAGGATCGAGCCCCAAATCGGGCTCTCTGCTCAGCAGGGAGCCTGCTTCCTCCTCTCTCTCTGCCTGCCTCTCTGCCTGCTTGTCATCTCTCTCTGTCAAATAAATAAATAAAATCTTAAAAAAAAAAAAATCCTTTATAACACTTACCCCCTCAGGATAAAGCCCAGACTCCTTACCAGGAACACCTCACCCCAGAATCTGGCCCCAGTGCGCACAGTGAGGATGAGTCACGTACATTCGGATGGCTCTGCCACTGGTCCAAACAGCCAAACCACCACCCACCCAAGCAGACACCACTCAATCTCAGGGGCCAGTCAACTTGCCCAAGAGGCAACAGTAAAGAATGGCACAGGAATGGTGGCAGCTAAAATTGAGCAACATGGCAAGACTGGGGCTCTGTTTTTCTTTCTAGCATCATCTCTCTCTGATCTCTTCTCTCACTTTATCACCTTAACACATGCTTTTCCCTCTGCATGGCACACTGGTTCCTAATTCTGCAGACATCAGTGTAAATGTCACTTCCTGGAGGAAGTCTTCCCCACCACCACCACACTGTCCTGCTCCTGGTTCGACACACCTCTTGTGTCTTCTACAGCACCCCACATTTCCCCCAGGAACATCCTCACACCTCAGTGCTCCTGAGTGCAAGGATCCTGCTGGTCTTCTCACTAAGTCTCGCAACTATTAAGCTCCTGCTGTATGGTGGAGTGAGGAGGAACATAGGAAACACGGAGATGCTACTGTGAACGGCCTCACAACAAAAAGTCATTTTCCTAACTTGGGTCTCTATTTCCACCGCTTACAGTGAACTCTGTGTGCAATGCTGAAACTGTTGAATCTGCTGAATCTGGGTGTTGCACATATGATCATGTATTCTTCCCATTTCTTTTAACAAGCCTTCGGTTTTTCATAAAAAAACTTTCATAAAGGGGCGCCTGGGTGGCTCAGTGGTTAAGCTGCTGCCTTCGGCTCGGGTCATGATCTCAGGGTCCTGGGATCAAGCCCCGTATCGGGCTCTCTGCTTGGCAGGGAGCCTGCTTCCTCCTCTCTCTCTGCCTGCCTCTCTGCCTACTTGTGATCTCTGTCTGTCAAATAAATAAATAAAGCCTTTAAAAAAAAAAAAAAAAAAAAAACTTTCATAAAAAACTTTAAGGAAAAAAAATAAAGTGAGTTCTGTCTCTATCCTCAATACTGCCTTTCTTGCTATTATTTAGCTACAGGATATCCATCAACACCTGTCATAATTGCTTTCCCACCATCTAATGTCATGGCCATCAGGCAAAGAATATAAACCTGTTGGCAGTATAAGAAAGTACTAAAGACGGGGCGCCTGGGTGGCTCAGTGGGTTAAGCCGCTGCCTTCGGCTCAGGTCATGATCTCAGAGTCCTGGGATCGAGTCCCGCATCGGGCTCTCTGCTCAGCGGAGAGCCTGCTTCCCTCTCTCTCTCTCTGCCTGCCTCTCCATCTACTTGTGATTTCTCTCTGTCAAATAAATAAATAAAATATTAAAAAAAAAAAAAAAAAAAAGAAAGTACTAAAGAACCCTAGGGTCAGCCAACAAAAAGCAAGAGGCTTCTGCCAACAGCCAGAAACGGGACTGGAACAAAACGTTTCCTCCAGGACAACAGAATTGCTGTTCGGGTCTAAAAACAGGAAGAAGAAAAGGAGACTCGAAAGAGTGAGCAAGCTACAGAAGAGAGCACAGCAGTGATCTATTAAGTCAGGGGAGCTGAGTTATATAAATTCAGCTTGCTCTGGTGCAGGGCCTAGGAGCCAAATCACCAACCAGCCAAGCATGCTCGATTCCAGCAGCTACCTAATGTGCACAAAAGAACACTGTGAACACTAAAGAAAAAGGCCCCAATCACAACAGCCATTCCCAAAGGACTGTGCACCATAAACTGTTCTCTCTAGAACACTCTGACAAGGATATTAACTTTTCAAGTTCAACAGATGAAAAAAAAAGAATGAAAACCCTCACTTTCTAGCCCCTGTTCCCTCGTGAATGTTCCTGAGGCAAAGAACTGTGATATCAGTGCAGCTGACCTAAGCTCTAACACTTGCCATTACCTCTTGCTGCTTCTCCTCATTGGGGTACGTGTCTACAAATACTCCCAGCCCCACAAATTTGTCCATGTTTCCAAACACAGGCCCTAGAGAGAGAGAACAGATGATGAACAATGAAATAAAGCCAAGAGTTGATAAAGGAAAAACATATCACTATGATGGACGAAAAAGTAAAATTCAAGTGACTCCCAGGCCTCTCTTTAAGATGAGAAAACATATGTAAAAGCATCCGGTAAAGTGCAGGGCCTGTACCAAGCACCCAATAAAGTCGGTAGCTGTTTGTTACTGAAGGCAGGGGGAAGAGAGAAGGCCACTGCAACACTGTTTAGCACTACAGCTGCTCCCTGGTCCAAACCAGTTGCTAAGGCGCCCCAAAAGAATTTTGCTTCACGAACGCTTGGTGACAACTATGCCCCTGAGAGAGAGCTGAATTCCCAAGTTCCGCTTCTTGTTGCAAAAAAGAGATCAGGTCAAATCAGGTTGAGTTTGCCACGTCCTTGGAGCAACAGCTCCCATGCAACTCCTAACTCAAGGAGTTCTGAGACCATTCACTACACATGCTACGAAGAAGTCAGCTCACCCAGTCACCTGTTTGGGAAAGCCAGGGCTTTCACCCACCCAAATGGCCATTCGGCCTCCAAGGGAAACCAGAAGGGACTAATTAGCACAATCTCGCCCCAGGATGAGTCAAGTTCTGCTGCTCTATTGGAACTCAGACCCCATTCTAGAGACTGGATAGGCTGGTCTTCATCCGCAGACATCAAGGGAGTGGGAAAACTGCTGGCACTGGCGGGGCGGGGAAGGGAAGACATATGCTTCTCAAAGAGAGGGCACATGAGAAAGCAGACCTGTCGTACCCCACACAAGAGCACCCAGGCTCCCAATACCTGGCTGCATCCGATCCTTCGTGTACCAGATTGCCAAGCCATCCCCATGCAGATTCTTCTTCCCTTGTCCGTGGATTTTGAAGTGCACCTGCAACTCCCAGTCTCTCAGGAAGCAAGGCTAGAGTGAAAAAGACACCGGAATCAATGAAAGGCACGAAATGTGAAAGCCCTCAAGCCCTCAGAGTGGTCTAGAGACTTGGAAAACCTAAGTTCAGGCAACATGAGGCAACGGGTTGAAACTGAAATCTATGACTTACTAAGTGTTTGCGTCATAAAATCAAACAGGTTAGGCCATCCAACTACATATGGTATTTACTATAAGAGTGAATAAGCCTCCCAATTATCTTCAGTACCTCCCATAGGAACAGGACAGTACTCCAAAGTTGGAAAAGACAAGAGATTGCTAAGGCGGCAGAGCAAAGCATCTCAGCCTTTAGAGTACAGGTGGCTATCTGCAACTTCAGATCACTCCTCTGACAGATTCTAAAAACTGTGGATTTCAAGAAAGGTCAAAGTCTCATTCATTACAAAAGAATTTTTTTTTAATTAAAAAAAAAAAGGCAAGGGGCACCTGGGTGGCTCAGTGGGTTAAGCCTCTGCCTTCAGCTCAGGTCGTGATCTCAGGGTCCTGGGATCGAGCCCCGCATCGGGCTCTCTGCTCGGCAGGGAGCCTGCTTCCCCCTCTCTCTCTCTGCTTGCCTCTCTGTCTACTTGTGATCTCTCTGTCAAATAAATGAATAAAATCTTTAAAAAAAAAAAAAAAAAAAAAAGGCTAAGTCATTATGCAAAGGTTTCCAGGAATAATTAGCAGACATGTAAACAACTCTAATTAGCTAGACTTGGCCCTATGTGAAGCTGAGGGGCAAGCTAGAATTCCCCAAGAGGGGGTAAATTACAGTTACAGTTCCCTAAAACCTCATGCCCATGGCCAAGAAGCATAAATGTACCAAAGGAAAACACCACCATCCCCACCCCAGGGACAGCTTCTGATGGAAAAACATTAAGGAGGTGGATACTAAAAAGACTCCTGTGTTTGTTCTTTGGGGTTTTTTTTCTTTAACTGTGTATCAAAGGCTTGGAAAAATGGAGAAGGAGATAAGTGGATGGTTAAGTGCTCTAAAGAGCTGAACACTTTTTCAAGGAGAAAGCAGAGTAGCTATCTGGCTTATACAGGCTCCTGATTAACAGTCACTACGAACAAAGAAGGGAATGAGGAGCAGATAGGCCAACAGGATTCACCCAGAATCTTTATACAGATTGTTCTGGCTCTTGAGCAAGATATTGCTAGATCATTTTTAGCTTTCATTTTTAATTTCTGGGAAATCTTCCAAAAGTGTTAGTATCAGGAGCACACAGTCAAATGAAAGGGATGAAGTTACTTCTGAATTCATCAAAAAAACCCACAGTATCTGATAGCTTACCCTACCTTGAAGAGCCCAGTCCCTGCGTTGTTGTTCTGGGTTCTCTTTCTGCTGTTTCACTTAGATGTCAGGACAAGAGTGAAATTCAGTGGCAAGAAGCTGCCCCAGAGCCAGAGGGTAGGTATTATTCCCCCTGGGATGAGACCAGGGTTAGAGAGGTTCACACTGAGCCAAGAGGTGCCTGCCACTTATCCTGGCCTCCTCTACCATAGTGCCATATGCCTTTGCTCAGGGCTATACCTCACAGAGCTTCTGAGACTTGGCTGTACATTAGATTCACTTGGGAGCTTTTAAAAAATCCAAGTAACCACAGGTATCAACTCACCTGGACAGCCAATTTGAGAACCACTGTTCAAACAAATACATCCTATTCAAATAACTCAGAAACAGCTCCAAAGCTTCTTCTGATAGATAACAACAACAACAACAAAAATACAGCATCAGACAATCTGAAGATGGGCAGGATAACTAGATCCTAAACTAGAACTGATGCTAAAAGAGTTATGTAGGGACAGCTAGCAGGTCAGCAGCAAAGCATCTAGCCCTGGACATAATCATTTAGTTACCAGAGATCTCCATCAATGAAGCTTATAACAGATGCATGTAACACACATTTCTGTAACCATTTTAACTTTCCAAAGTTTTTCATGTCTATTGTCTTATTCTCACAATAACCCTAGTGGGCACGGAGAAGGTATTACAAAGCGCATTTGGCAGACGGAGAAAGGGAGCAATGAGAGAATTAAGTAACAGCGGAGGGCTCACAGTGGGTGTGTAATACGGCGAGATCTGGAACCCAAGTCTGTCAACTGCCAGCCCTTAGTCTCTTCTACCAGAACACGCCGCCCTGTACTCTGTCCAAGAATGAGTTCAACACTACAATCTGGGTTAAGAGGCCAGCTTGTGCAAATAGCTCAAGTAGAAACTTCTCTTATCCCTCTGTTCTGTTAGAATTCTCTGTCACATAAAATGAACAGGGAAAAGAAACTGTTCTCTTTGCTGAGGTTCACTTATCAATGACCATGAAAAGTTGTAAATCAAAAATCATGAAAAAGTAAGTTCTTAGCTTATGAGAACCCAAGAAAAAGTATTAAAGAATGCCAAGGTCATTCCCAAAAGTAAAGTGGTTGTAAAAGATTTAGAAAGAGCCCTAGAAACCAAAAAGAAAGCATCGTCTTACACTTGTACAAAATCACAGTGCAGCCACACCAGGAATACTGCATTCACTTCTTGCCGCCATACCTCAAGGAAGACAATGTAGCTAGAAAAGGTCCAGAGAAGGACAAATAAAATGACCAAGGGGCTCCAAGTGGCTTTCACATGAAAATAAAATTTAAAATTAGACACTTCAAAGTGAAATAACAAGGGCAGATACTGGGATGAAGTTTAGGTTAAATTTAAAGGAGCAATTCTACTTTACGAAGTAATTAAATGTGAATTAAGTTGTTAACCTCCAAGAAGTAACAGTATCAGGTCAATCAGGAATTAAGACATTTCAGAAAACACGGAGCCTGGGTGGCTCAGTTGGTTAAGCATCTGCCTTCAGCTGAGGTCGTGATCCCAGGGTTCTCAGATCAAGTCCCTCACTGGGCTCCCTGCTCAGTAGAGAGCCTGCTTCTCCCTCTCCCACTGTCGATCCCCCACTTATGCTCTCTCGTTCTCTATCAAATAAGTAAAATCTTTAAAAAAAAAAAAAAAGACTTTTCAGAAAACACAATCAAAATGGATTATTTGCTATAACTGGAACAACTGAGAGCATGCCTCTACATATCTGATTGCACTGTGAAGGTCATCCATATTCTATGAAATGAAAATCCGTGACATCCACAGAAGACAGAGCACTGGGGATAAACAGTAAAATTAAGTCAATATGCCACTGCTTAACTTTTTCAGGCTTTCTGGACCACCAACACAGGAGGGAGAAAGATTCTTACCACCCGGTTCCACAGGGCACCCTGTTTACTTTGCATATCTGGGGTAAGGCGGATATACTGGGTCATCACCATGGCGTTGCCCATCAGATTCCACAGTGAGGAACTGCCCGTGCCCACACCTACAGGGAGGAAGTAGATCAGTTAACACTCTTCAACACCAACCCACTCTGAAACCATCATGGATCCCTCCTAAAACTGGAGTCATCGTCATCTTCTCCCTTTCATGACACTTGATCTCCTACCTTGCCTTTCATAAATCTCAAATCCTTAACATCTCCACGGCTTCCTTTCACAAAGGCCTTCTCAGGTGAACACCCCAGAGCACATCAGAGATAGCACTTTATTCCTGCCTCAATAACCACAGCTTAGATCCATTCCTCCCATTTTATATGTAAATTTTAGCACCATAAAAGAAAAAAAAAAAAAAACCACAACTCCCCAGTTCTACCAAAAAGAGCTTGACTCTCAGGCCTCTAGGGCTTAATCACATCCTTTCTGTAAACAATACAAGGGTGAAGGTACTTCTCCCAGTACCTCAGGCTTCATGCCTCTTGCCAAGTGAGAACTGTGTCTGTAATAGTCCATTGTGCTACCAGAGACAGCACAGATGAGGCACTCAAGGCATCTGCTGAGTGAATAAATGATCACCCTTAGCAGCTCTGTATATACACTCTTGCACTTTCAGTGATTTGTCTGCTGTCCCACACTCCAGTGGGGACACAGACTTGTGTGAGTTAAGCCACATGCATTGATTTGGTCCTCTCTGTAGCTAACTACATAAATTTTCTGGTCGATAAAGCTGTGTCTAAGAGCCTAAGAACCCTGAACAGAGCAAAGCTAACTAGCCTCTTTCATCAACAGGGCTCCTGGACTGGAGAGCAGGTGTTTTAACCGGCAATAGAATTTCCTCCTTCTCAATCCGGCCAAGTTCTATCCCGGCTCTGCCTCCTGCTTCATTTCTAGCACATCCACAGCTCCATCGAGAGACCGGCTTTTTGCTAGTGGCCTTCAGTCACTACCCACCATTTGCAGTTCTACCCCCTCCTACATTACTGCTGTCCAACTCCGAGCTCCCCTTTGTCCAGGCCTAGCGCTAGCGGCATCCGAGCCCGGCTTCGACCTGCTGGAAACTTCCAAAACGGGGGGCGGGGAGAGCTGACCCCTGCCCTTTGGACCCGAGGCTCCCAAACGCTGCGGGAGTCCCCGTGTGCCCTCCCCCCGCCGGCAATTTCCTTGGGGCCACGAGCCTTTAGCCACCCCCGGTCACTACCGCTGAGCTCAGATCCCGAAGCCCTCCCCGTGCACGACCACCTCGCCCCGGGCGCCTCACCCTGGTAGGGCTTCGACAGCGAGTGCTCCCGTTTCAAGTACTCGAACGTTTGACCCGCCCCGACTTGCCGTGGTCCCTGCCCAGACCCCATCAAAAGAAGAAGGAGCAACATCCTGGACCAATTCCGAGCCGACAAACGCTGCCGCCACCGCTGCCACCACCCAGAGGGTCCTAGAGTCGCCGCCATCTTTCCCACCGCCGTCCCTTCATTAAAAGCCCGCCCCGTAGGCCAAGCCATTAGCCCCAGGAACCATCTGCCCCGGGTCCCATTGGTTCTCCTCGAGCCCCCGCCCCCGCAGGTGAGCATATCACCGATTGGCTGGCTTGGGTATCAGTTGCCTTGCCAACCCAGGAAAGGGGCGTGGCCTAATGCCTGGCCTCCCTTATTTGCATTTGTCCTGAGCTCCACTAGGCCTGCTGGGAGACGTAGTGATTTCCATTTTGTCTCTGCGTTCCACAGTAAATTTAAAGAGATAAAATGTTTCTCCCAGTTTCACGCAAATGTTCTATCCTCTCTCCCATAGTACCCTTCTGTCTGTGGAGAGCTCTCCATCGGATGTAGAACTGAACGGAGAAATAGTCCACAATTACTGTAGCTGGACAATTTTCAGGAAAATTGCCAAATTTCTAAAAGACTTGAACAGAACAAAGAATTTGACCTGATGACATTTATAGAAACTCCACACGCCAACAGCAGAAGACACATTCTCTTCAAGTGCAAAAGAAAGATTTGCCAAGATAGCCCGGGTAAGACAAACCAAAACACCACCTCCACAAATGCAAAGGAAATGAAAGCACAAACAAAAGACGATCTCCTATCATGATGGAATTGGACTAGAAATTGGCAACTGAAAAATTTCTGAGAAATCCCCAAATATTTGGAAATTAAACAACTCACTTCTAAATAACCCATAAGGAAGAGCTGCTAAATGATTGCAGCGAGAGTTCTGAAAAATGGAACAGGGTTATCAATCCTCTAGCTGGGTGGCACAGTAATATACACAAAAGAGTATGAAACCAGAAGAGTTAAGAGTCATCCCAGGGGCGCCTGGGTGGCTCAGTGGATTAAGCCACTGCCTTCGGCTCGGGTCATGATCTCAGTGTCCTGGGATCGAGTTCCGCATCATGATCTCAGTGTCCTGGGATCGAGTCCCGCATCGGGCTCTCTGCTCAGCGGGGAGCCTGCTTCCCCCTCTGTCTCTGCCTGCCTCTCTGCCTACTTGTGATCTCTCTCTCTGTCAAATAAAATAAATAAAATCTTTAAAAAAAAAAAAAAAAAGAGTCATCCCAGCTTCCCACCTTTTCCTCACCAGTTCCATCACCCAATCAATAAATAAGTACAGATGATGTTATTCCTAATCACCTCTCAACGTCATCACGTCCTTTCCATCCCTTGCTTTGTCTTTCTCCAAACCACAACACGTGTGTTACTCTGATCACCATCATCCACACGGCCACCGAAGTGACCTAAAGGGTCTAACCATACCTGAGTGTCAGGGGTAAATGAGTTGACACTGGTAAAGCTCTTAAACAGTCGCCAGAATGTAGTAAGCACTGTATCATCACCATTATTAGTGTTAACTGAGTCCTTAATGGTTACCATCACCTGTTGGGAAGAGATTCAAGCCCCTCAACTTGGCAAACAAAGCCCCCTGCCACTTGGTTCTGTCATTCTCTGCCTTTATTGCCCACTGCTTCCTTTCTTCATCTATACCCTCCAACTTTTCCTCTTCCCCTCTCCTTTTCCCCAGGCCACCTCCTCCTGGAAGCCTTCTCTGACCTCCTCAGGCAACAGCAGTTGCCCCACTCTGAGCTCTCAATGTTGCCCAAGCATATTTCTTTCAGAGCACTTGCCAGGTCTGTGTCTGTCTTCCTAACAGACTTAACCAAGCTTAATTCTCTATTTTCTGAACATAAATATATTTAAATAAGAAAAAAATGAACGTAAGTCTGTTTTATGAATCATCAACATTTTAAAATGAAAACCGTCGGGGCACCTGACTGGCTCAGTCAATGGAGTGTCTCTGCCTTTGGCTCAGGTCATGATCCTGGAGTCCTGGGATGGAGTCCCTTTGGGTTGGCTGCTCAGTGGGGAATCTGTTTCTTCCTGCCCACCTCACGCTCTCTCTTGCTTCCTCTCTCTCTCTCTCAAGTAATAAATAAATAAATAAAATCTTTAAAATAAATAAATAGGAGGGACTGGGTGGCTCAGTCATTAAGCGTCTGCCTTAGGCTCAAGTCATGATCCCAGAATCCTGGGATCAGGTCCGGAATCTGGCTCCCTGCTCAGTGTGAAGCCTGCTTCTCCCTCTCACACTCCCCCTGGTGGTGCTCCCACTCTTGCTGTCAAATAAATAAATTAAAATCTTAAAAATTAAAAAAAAAAAAATTAATAAATAAATAATGAGGAAATGACAACCAACAGGGCACCTGGCTCAGTCGGAGGGAGTATGTGACTCTTGATCTCAGGGTTCTGAGTTCAAGCCCTCCACACTGGATGTAGAGGTTACTTAAAAATACAGTTTGGGGCGCCTGGGTGGCTCAGTCCTTAAGTGTCTGCCCTCAGCTCGGGTCATGATCCCAGGGTCCTGGGATTAAGCCCCACATCGGGCTCCCTGCTCAGCGGGAAGCCTGCTTCTCCCTCTCCCTCTCCCACTCCCCCTGTTTGTGCTCCCTCTCAAGCTATGTCTCTCTCTGTCAAACAAATAAATAAAATCTAAAATCTAAAAAAATATACAGTTTTAATTAATTAATTAATTTACTAATTAATTGTCACAACCACCTATCAATTTACACACTCCGCATAAAGTAGATGTTTAGTGATATGACACAAGAAATTGCAATGAGGGACGCCTGGGTGGCTCAGTTGGTTAAGCAGCTGCCTTCGGCTCAGGTCATGATCCCAGCGTCCTGGGATCGAGTCCCGCATCGGGCTCCTTGCTCAGCAGGGAGCCTGCTTCTCCCTCTGCCTACCATTCTGTCCGCCTGTACTCGCTCTCTCTCCCTCTCTCTCTCTGACAAATAAATAAATAAAATCTTTAAAAAATAATAAAATAAAATTTAAAAAAAAAGAAAAGAAATTGCAATGAATCGGGCGCCTGGGTGGCTCAGTGGGTTAAGCTTCTGCCTTCAGTTTGGGCCCTGGTCTCAGGATCCTGGGATGGAGCACTGAGTCAAGCTCTCTGCTTGGCAGGATGCCTGCTTCCCCCCTCCCCTGCCTGCCTCTCTGCCTACTTGTGATCTCTGTCAAATAAATAAATAAAATCTTTTAAAAAATAAAAAAGAAAGAAAGAAATTGCAATGAGTCTATTCACATCATACCCTAGCTTTAAAACCATTCGTGGATCCCAATGACCACAAGGTAAAATCCAACGTCTTAGTTTAGCATTCAAAGCCTTCAACCTGACTCAAATCAGCTGTACACATGTCTATTACAATGTGTGTCAACCTGAATTATGTAGCTCAATTAACAGATTATGTGTTTGTCTCCCTGGCAATGTTGGAAGCTCCTGGATCACAGGAAGCAGATCTTACTCATTTCCTATCCCAGGCCTCACCCACTTCCCCATTCCCTAACCCATCACCCAGCACATAGTAGGAGTTCCAATTGTTTTGAATAAAATTATCTCCATTATGTTTCTCTGTCAGCTGGAATTTTTTCATTGTGGTATGATATACATAAAATCAAACTTACCTTTTTAACCATTTTTAAGTAGACTGTTCAGAGGCATTAAATACATTCAGTTTGCTGTGTGACCTGTGTTACTGGATTTTGGATAGAGTGTCTTAGCAGACCTCATTGTAAAATTCACTGTGATGAAGAAAAGGGGAATAAAGGAGAAGGTGTGACAAAATACACAGGACAATAAAGCAGATGATTTTGTTCAGATTATTGCAATAGGGGAATACTCATTAGTGAGGAACGTATCAAAGAGAAGGAAGTAGGGGGGCACCAGGGTGGCTCAGTGGGTTAAGCATCTGCCTTCAGCTCAAGTCATGATCTCAGGGTCCTGGGATTGAGCCTCACATGGGACTTCCTGCTTAGCAGGGAGCCTGCTTCTCCCTCTCTCTTTGCCCCTCCCCCATGTTCTCTCTCTCTTTCTCAAATAAATAAATAAAATCTTAAATTTAAAAAAGAGAAGAAGGGCTACCTGGGTAGCTCAGTGGTTTAAACCTCTGCCTTAAGCTCAGGTCATGATCCCAGGGTCCTGGGATCAAGCCCCACATTGGGCTCTCTGCTCAGTGGGGAGCCTGCTTCCCCCTCTCTCTCTGCCTGCCTTCTGCCTACTTGTGATCTCTCTCTGTCTATCAAATAAATAAATAAATAAATATCTTTTAAAAAAATTTTTTAAATAAAAAGAAAAAAGAAAAGGAAGGGGGCTCGGTGTTAGTTACATAGACAGGTAAATAAGGGAGTCATCATGAAGAAGGATGGAGATGGTTTTATCTGAGTCACTGAGGAAGGGCAAAAGTGGGTCTTATCTCGCAATATTCTACAGCAGGATAGCCCTTTGAAGTTAGCCATTTCTCTGAACTCAAAATGGGGTGAGAGGGGACACAAAATGGTGAGGGGATTTCTTGACTGTAGCTGCTTTCCAGAAGTACAGGGTTCATATAAAGTTCAACACAGTTAGGTCTTGAGGGTGTTCAAGGTAAGAGAAAAAGGAGCCATGTCCTCCTCCCACACCACCCTACACACACATAGAAGCATCTTCTGAGGGGCACCTGGGTGGCTCAGTGGGTTAAAGCCACTGCCTTCAGCTCAGGTCATGATCTCAGGGTCCTGGGATGGAGCCCTCATTGGGCTCTGCTCAGCAGGGAGCCTGCTTCCTCCTCTCTCTCTGCCTGCCTCTCTGCCTACTTGTGATCTCTGTCTGTCAAATAAATAAATAAAATTAAAAAAAAAAAAAAAAGAAGCATCTTCTGATAGTTGGGGCAGGGCTTGACCCACCATCTTTCAGCTGCTTAATATTCTCTTTTTCTCCAGAGAATCATCTCCCATGATCTATGGCTATACACCCCCAGGGTGGGAGGATGGATAGACAATGTGAGTTGTGCATTCCAGCAGTTCCGAATGATTCCTTTGGTTCTTATCTTGAAAGCCAAGCAGGTGCCTCCACCGAGGAGCAATTTGAAGCCTGATGCCTCTACCCCACCCCATGCCAGAGGCTCCAGATCAGCCTCTTCACCCCATCCTTTCCTCTCTCTCCCGCCCTTCTCTATTAAAACTTGCCATTCCATTTAAAACCAGCCCAAAGCAGAGCCTAACATCAGCCCTGCTAAAGCCAAGTAGACCATTTGTCCCTCCTCAGAGGTCTGGGTTAGGACTTGGGATTAGTCCATCACCAGCCTTGGAGTGGCAGCTAAGCCAGCCCCACCCCAGCCCCTGTCCCATGCCTTCCCAACACACTCCCCACCCCTGACTCCCCTGCATCCCCAGTTCCCCAAACAGACCCTAGAGCACAGAAGGGGACAGGAGCTCTAACACTAACTAGCCAACTACTTTCCAGTGGATACCTACAGATTCTGGCCTCCCAATGAGCCGCAGTTGAATAGTCTGGAGGGTTGGGGGCCCACAGACGCCTGGCTCCCATGTGCAAACACTTGATTCATAAGTCTGGGGTAGGGCCCAGGGATTTGGTTATGAAAATCTCTCCCCAGAGAAGAGGATATGCAGCCAACTTCCAGAACCACATGCTTTCATATCCAGCATCTTATTTTGACCTCACACAGACCCAGTGTGGTGGGCAGGGGAGGCATTACCACAATTGAACATTAGGACATCTGTATTCAGTTCATAGAGTAAATTTCAAACAGGGTATAGCACCTGAATTTTGAGGTAAGATTTTGAGATTTGTTTTAAAATACTCTGGAGGAGGGGTTCTGGCTGGCTCAGCTGGTAGAACCTGTGACTCTTGACTTCTGTGATGTGAGTATGAGCCCTATGTTGGCCTTAGGGATTCCTTAAAAAGAGAGAGGGAAGAATGCTAAGGAGGAAAATTATGTGTGTTAGGGAGAAAGTAGGATAAATGGAAAAAAAAAAAAAGAAAGGCAGCAAGACCTTTATAAAATGATGAAGCTGGATTATGGGGATATAGGGATTCCCTCTAGGTTTATGTGTTTGAGAGTTGCCATAATAAAAAACTTTTTTAAAATCTCCCTTGGAGATGGTTACGAAATGTGCCGGGTATGCATTTGTGGTGTTTTCTAAATTTCCTCCAGGGAACGAAAACTGTAATTAACTGTAATCTGTAAAGTTCATTGTGACCCATCCAATATAAAGTCATAACTAAAAAGAGAGGAGTCTGCAGTCTAGAACAAGAACAGTCAACGGATGAAAATACTTCCAAGTTGGGGCGCCTGGGTGGTTTACTTGGTTAAGCATCTGCCTCTGGCTCAGGTCATGATCTCAGGGTCTTGGGATTGAGCCCCACATCTGGTTCCGTGCTCAGGGGGAGTCTGCTTCTCCTTCTGTCTCTCCCCTCCCCCTATGCTCTCTCTCTTAAATAAATAAATAAATTTAAAAAAAAAAAAGAAAGAAAGAAAATATGTCCGAGTGTATCAATTCTGTCCAGAGAGACAATATTTCTTTCTTTCTTTTATTTGTAAGATTTTATTTATTTGATAGAGTGAGACACCGCGCGAGAGAGAACACAAGCAGGGGAATTAGGAGAGGGAGAAGCAGGCTTCCCCCTGAGCAGGGAGCCTGATCTGGGAATCGATCCCAGAACTCTGGGATCATGACCTGAACCAAAGGCAGACACTTAAGGACTGAGCCACCCAGGCACCCAAGACAGTATTTCTAAGTATCCTGTGTTGGTTATTCAAGTCAAGCCTACTCTCCTAACATATTCATTATGACTTCCCACTTAACATCCTAGCTCTCTTAGAATTTCTCAGTGCAGGGCCTCCTGGGTGGCTCAGGGTTAAGCCTCTGTCTTTGACTCAGGTCATGATCTCCAGGTCCTAGGATCCAGGCCCACATTAGCCTCTCTCCTCAGCAGGGAGCCTGCTTCCCCCTCTCTCTCTCCAGGCCTCTCTGCCTAATTGTGATCTCTTGTCAAAAAAATAAATGAGAGGCAAATGGGTGGCTCAGTGCGTTAAAGCCTCTGCCTTCAACTCAGGTCATGATCTCAGGGTCCTGGGATGGAGCCCTGCATCGCGCTCTCTGCTCAGCGGAGAACCTGCTTCCCCCTCTCTCTGCCTGCCTCTATGCCTACTTGTGATCTCTGTCAAATAAATAAATAAAATTAAAAAAATAAAAATAAATGAAATCTTAAAAAAATTCTCAGTGTATTAATACTTAATTTCTGAGTATATTGAGGTATTAGTATACTATCATATTGCTAGTATGAGTGTATTTGTATGTTAATGAAGAAATTAGTATTTGGCTTTATCACTTCATTACTTTGTGACGTATGCTTCCCAATGTGTTTATCCATCAGTGAATTGATAAAAATCAGTACCCTGAGGACCAGCTCTCAGAACTGTGATGGTTCTGTGAAGAGACCAAGAAATTAGGGCCTGCCTCTAAACCTCCAGAGGCCTGCTTATCATAGGGAAATTGGGTCAGACATAAGGTTCACTAAGAATTGCAGGATGAAGTTGGGAAGGAGGGAGGAGCACTCTGGCATTTGGAGTTGGAATGAGAACATGGGCTCTTTTGAGATCCACCTCTACCTCATGACCTGGGGCAAATTAAGTAACCTCTCTGAGCCTCAAATTCTCCATCTGTAGGGTAATGAAACCTACCACACTGAATTATTGACAGCATTAAACAAAAGAATGTATAAACGATCCTTAGGCACATTGTAGGCTCAAGAGTTCTGTAAGTACCCAAATTACCATTGTTTATAAAACTTTGTTATGGTTTGTCTTCTTGTGTTCTGAAATGTATTCTGGGAAGGTGATTTGGTCCCTTTAGGAGAAAGTACATGTGTTGGAAGTTGGTTCATAAATGGAATAGATACCACTGACTGATTTGAGAATATTGCTCAGGGGACCTGGGGTGCAGAGTAGAAGTGTAGAATGTGCAAATCCTATCACTGAGGTTTATAATTAGAAATAGGATAAGCCGGGCGCCTGGGTGGCTCAGTGGGTTAAGCCATTGCCTTCTGCTCGGGTCATGATCTCAGGGTCCTGGGATCGAGTCTCACATCGGGCTCTCTGCTTGGCAGGGAGCCTGCTTCCCTCTCTTTCTCTCTCTCTCTCTCTGCCTGCCTCTCTGCTTACCTGTGATCTCTCTCTGTCAAATAAATAAATAAAATCTTTAAAAAAAAAAAAAAGAAAAGAAATAGGATAAGCCATCCCTATCTTGGAAGGTCAAACAACTTAAAAAAAAGGCTTCGTGGGTATAATATTCCTCATTCACCTCCTGCTTATGGAGGATGAATAGATGGAGGAGCCCCAAGCTCTCCAGATGCTGGATGAGGGAAGAAGTGCATATGGACAGCTGAGCTATAGTTATGATAGAAGCCAAGGGAGAGGGTGAATGAGGCTGGAAATTCCCATGCTGTGCAGCAGGGTCTAAGAAATGTCAGGCTCTTCTGTTCGATCAGAGGCCATGGGGATGAGGGAAGTCATCCCGTAGCTTTGGCAGTTAACCTGGTCTGAAGTCCTGAGCCAACCTGATCATGGGCACTTCCAAAAGTCCGACTGAAGGTTATTGGCTCTGGTGGGGAAGCCAAGAAGTCGAGATTAGACTAAATGCTGATGAATAAAAACTGAAGATTAATGCATAAGGAGCCCAATTGTAAAAATATGATTGTTTTTCTTTTTTTTTTCTTTTTTTAAGATTTTATTTTTTTATTTGACAGACAGAGATCACAAGTAGGCAGAGAGGCAGGTGTGGGGTGGGGTGGGGTGGGGGGTGGGGAAGCCTGATGGGAGGCTCGATCCCAGGACCCTGAGATCATGACCTGAGCACAAAGGCAGAGGCTTTAACCCAATGAGCTACCCAAGTGCCCCTGATTGTTTTTCTTTAAATCATATTGCACTTGGTATTTCTTTAAACAACTAGACTGGGGCGCAAGAGTGGCTCTGTCAGTTAAGTGGCTGCCTTGGACTCAGGTCATGATTCTGGAGTCCCGGGAATGAGTCCCATAACAGGGCTCCCTGCTCAGCAGGGAATCTGCTTTTCGCTCTGACCCTCCCCCATCTCATGCACTCTCTCTCATCCTCTCTCAAATAAATAAATAAAATCTTAAAAAAAAAAAAAAAAAACTGGAGGGAAGAAAGTGTATAAGAAGGAGACCAAGCATATTGGTAACCCAAGTAATAAAGGAAGGTGCCTGGGGCCTGGGTGGTGGTAGTAGAAGTAGGGAGAGGCAGCTGGAATTTACATATATTTTCAAGGTGCAATTAACAGGATTTGCTGATGGATCTGACAGAGGTATAAGAGAAACAGAGGAATAAAGGAGGACTCCAAGATTTTCTGGCCATAGGGGCGCCTGGGTGGCTCAGTGGGTTGAGCCTATGCTTTCTGCTCGGGTCATGGTCTCAGGGTCCTGGGATCGAGCCCCACATCAGGCTCTGCTCAGCGAGGAGCCTGCTTCCCTCTCTCTCTCTGCCTGCCTCTCGCCTATTTGTGATCTCTCTCTGTGTCAGATAAATAAATAAAATATTTAAAAAAAAAAAAAGATTTTCTGGCCACAGTAACTGGAAAGATGGAGTTGCCATATACTGATAGAAGTGAAACCGTGGGAGATATATGTTTTGGAGGAAAGATCAATATTTTAGTTTTAGTGGGGCGCCTGGGTGGCTCAGTGGGTTAAGCCGCTGCCTTCGGTTCGGGTCATGATCTCAGGGTCCTGGGATCGAGTCCCGCATCGGGCTCTCTGCTCAGCGGGGAGCCTGCTTCCTCCTCTCTCTCTCTCTGCCTGCCTCTCTGCCTACTTGTGATCTCTCTCTGTCAAATAAATAAATAAAATCTTAAAAAAAATATTTTAGTTTTAGTGATACCAGGTTTATGTGTCTATCGGACATCTAAGCAGAGAACAGACCGTATTACCCCTACCAGCATCCCAGTAAGACCAAATTCCCAATATATAAGAAAAGCAGATGGGGGTCAGGGTTGAAGGAAGTTTATCAATTGAGTAGTGTTCAGTAGAGAGGATTTTCCCTTAGCTACTATGATAGCCAGACTCAAAATGGCTCGCATTGACCTCTATCATGGGCTCCGGAATAGTCCCCTCCCACAGTGCATCAGTTTTGGTCCATATGACCAACAGAATATGGAAGACGTGGTGGTATATCATCTCTAAGACTAGGTCATAAAAGACATTGTGGTTTCCATCTTGGATCACTTATTACAGGCAAAGCAAGCTACCATGTCGTAAGTAGCCCCATGAAAGGTGCATGGGACAAAGAACTGAGTCCTTCTGCAAATATCCACGTGAGTGAGCTTGGAAGTGGGTCTTCTAGCCCCAACCAGACCTTCAGATGACTTCAGCCCCAGCCAACATCTTGACTTCTGTTTGTAAGAAACTCTAAACCAGAACCACCCAGCTAAACTGCTTCCTAATTCCTGACCCACAGAAACCATGACATAATAAAGGTTATTATTTTAAGCCACTAAGTTCTAGGGTAATTTGTTATGCAGCAGTAAGTAACTAACATACTTCTCAAAGTCAAGTGAAGCAGATGCTCTAAGAAAATTTGGAGGGCCCTGAGAGAAGAGAGACAGGTGTCTTATTCCACAACTGACCTCTGCTCAGGCAGTAAGTAGTCTCACTGTTCTGCCATGGGCAGTCTATACTGCAACCATTGGGAAGACTTTTTCAGGAGGGGCTGCCTGACAGGCAAAGTGTACCCCAACAGCTGGAGGCAAGGAGTTCTAAAAAGGGCTGAGCTGAACTTCCTACTATCAGAAACCAGTAACTGGACACAAACCACACTCAGTCAAGTGTCAACAAAGACAAAGAGGGGTTCAAACCATAGGATATTCAGTAAAGACCAATTATCCTTCTTCCCCTCTTGCCCTACCAGGCCCCAATATTAGAGAAGTTTGACCTTGAAAAGGAAGAGGGAAGTCTCCTAGAACCAACATATGACTCCCTTCCCTGGACACCAGACACATCCACACACATACAAACACCTCCCCACCCTGAAACTGTCTGCAGTGATTGGAGGATTGAAGGCTGTTCAAGGCCCTTCCCCCCTCCCAATCCCCAGAGCAGCAACTGGATCCTAAGCCTGGATGATAGGAAAGGAGTGTAAGTGATGTAAACCAGAAATGAGATGGGAGTTCTTAATGGGTCTGAGTGGACTTCTTCTTCTTCTTTTATTTTTGTAAAGATTTTATTTATTCATTTGACACAGAGAGAGATCACAAGTAGGCAGGCAGAGTGGGGGGGGCGGGGAAGCAGGCTCCTTGCTGAGCAGAGAACCCCATATGGGGCTTGATCCCAGGACCCTGAGATGACCTGAGCCAAAGGCAGAGGCTCAACCCACTGAGACACCCAGGTGCCCCCTGAGTGGACTTCTAATACGAAAAGTCACACTAAAGCTGTGGGATTCATCTAGGATCTTAAGATGGAAGGGAAAAGGGTAATCTGATAGAAGTTGGTTATAAGATTGTCATGTTAAGGGCGCCTGGGTGGCTCAGTGGCTTAAGCCGCTGCCTTCGGCTCAGGTCATGATCTCGGGGTCCTGGGATCGAGTCCCGCATCGGGCTCTCTGCTCAGCGGGGAGCCTGCTTCCTCCTCTCTCTCTCTCTGCCTGCCTCTCTGCCTACTTGTGATCTCTCTCTGTCAAATAAATAAATAAAAAATCTTAAAAAAAAAAAAAAAAGATTGTCATGTTAAGGGCCCGCTGAGTGGAGATTCCTCATTCAACCAACTACAATTCTATTCCTCTAACCCAAGTTCTTAGAGGGGCAGCACAATGCATGGGTTAAGAAGGTTTGGAATCAAGAGAGGCTTGAGCAGTATCAAAATCCATTTTGTGTGATCCTGAACAGGTTTCTTAAGCATCCAAATCTCTCTTTCCTGATCTCTAAAGAAGAGCAATGGTACCCCCTCTCACAGGGCTATATGGTGAAGCTAAGAAAAACTGCAGTTAACAGGGAGAGGAGCAGTTAGCAGCAGACTGCTCGAGCCTCTGTGATCTCGTTAGGGTCCCTCTCCCCATATAAAAGCTCACACCTGACACCTGATTGGTCCTTCTTGGTGTCCTGTCCACCCCCAGTCAATTGTTATGGCCTGAGGTACTTTTGTCCAGGCCTGGTCCACTGTCCATCTCCACTAAAACCCATACGAATGGAGGTGGGACAGGTGTCCAGAGAATAGGGAGGTACTATTCCCTGAAAGGGGAAAGGAAGCTGGACAGCTCAGAGCAACAGATGCCCCCTACAACTGATCTTGTTGATTTCACCTTTACCTTCCTCTCTTGGTTGCCTAGGAAAATTAATACATCAGAGAACATAAATGAGAATAGAACCTGATTATCTGACCTAGTTTCCTCATGTTGGAGATAAAGGCCCAGTGGGCATGAACCAGTTGCTAAAGGCTCTACAGGTATTTGGTGTTTCGGCAATTGTTTTGGACAAACCCGCAGAAATTTGGACACCTGGAAATAAAAATCTCAGAGGCTCTCCCCCTTTCTGGTTAGGGCTGGAAGACAATAAGATTCAGTAATCAGGAACTTGCCTCACTGATCTGCCTGGGGAGATTTATTGCCTCTTGAGGATTATGCCAGGCACTATGGGCGTGGGGGATATTTACCCAGAGAACATTCTAACTCCCTGCAGCCCTCCTAAGGTTCCTCCAAAGAGAATTCCAGTGGATGCCCGTGAGCTGTGCCTGAGAGTCTTTTTTCAAATTGAAGATCAGTCAAGAAATCAGTTCAGTTGGGTGAAAAGCAGACTTTTTTTTTTTTTTTTTTTTTTAAGACATAGGCTAGAATGGGGTAAATGTAATTTCATGAGACAGTTTACTCAGTTGCAATTTTATATATAAAGCTACTGGCTCAATGTTTCCTCCCCGCTTCCCATACCAGGCCCCAAACAGTATTATTCCTACCCTCTTTTTAAGGGAAATCCAATTCATTCCACAAACGCATATGGAATGCCAAGCATGCCGGATACAGAGAAGACTATGACACAGTTTTTGTCCTTGAGGGACTCTCAACCCAGTGGGAAATGGCCTCCAGGGCAGAGTGGAGACAAGGAGAAAATGAAGAGGCAGAGGGTGACAGATTACAAAAAACAATCTCTGGGCAGTGGCATAGGGGGAGAGGGGGAACTTGAGTTTTCTATTCTATATTTTGAATTTGTTGCAATGAACATGTATCGTGTTGGCCATTTTAAAAGCCCAGTTAAAAGATAAAGATACAGGGGCGCCTGGGTGGCTCAGTGGGGTAAGCCTCTGCCTTCAGCTCAGGTCATGATCTCAGGGTCCTGGGATCTATTGGGCTCTCTACTCAGCAGGGAACTTCCTTCCCCCTCTCTGCCCGCCTCTCTGCCTACTTGTGATCTCTCTCTCTCCGTCAAATAAATAAAATCTTAAAAAAAAAAAAAAAAAGATAAAGATACAGTAATGAATAAATGAATGAAATGTAATGTGAAAGTCCTGGCCGAAGGAATTTAGGAGCAGTGCCACCAAACTTGGGCTCATTTTGTCCTTTTAGTACGACAGCAAGGTTCCTTGATCCCCATCTTTTTTTTTTTTAAGATTTTATTTATTTATTTGACAGAGAGAGATCACAAGTAGACAGGCAGGCAGGCAGAGAGAGAGAGAGGGAAGCAGGCTCCCTGCTGAGCAGAGAGCTGGATGCGGGCCTCGATCCCAGGGTCTCGATCCCAGGGCCTCGATCCCAGGGCCTCGACCCCAGGACCCTGAGATAATGACCTGAGCTGAAGGCAGCAGCTTAACCCACTGAGCCACCCAGGCGCCCCCTTGATCCCCATCTTAAAAATGGGAGATATTGATATCCTAAGAGGTAAAGCACTTTGCCCCCATTCACCAGCTGGTAAGGGACAGAGCCCGGGGCATTTCTACTACAGTCTGTTTCCATATGCCAACTAAGAAAAAGGGTCAGAAAGGAGGGACAATGACTCCCAAGAACTTTATTCTTAAGCTTTTGTAAATACTCATTGTCTGTTATCTTGTTCTTCCTTCTTTTTTCTTGGGTGGTTAACAGTTCATCTCTTAACATAAAAAAGGGTCTTTGTATTTTGGGAGGTGAAGGAAAAGCTTGCTGGAGTAGTCAGTCCTGGGAAAGGGGGAGGGTGGTCAAAGGCGTGTGTGGGGGGGGGCTCTGGTGCAAGAGAGGTGGGGGGAAGCAGAAAGAGAAGCAGGCAGGCAGAGTCCTGGGCCCACGGGGTATCTCCCAGCATAGTGCCAGAGCTGCCTGGCCCTCCTCAACAGGGACCCTGCTGCAAAGTGGGGATTTCCCAGCAGCCCTTGCCTCGTGGGTCATCAGGTCTTTTAGATCCGAGCCAGCTTCCCTCTCTCCAACTCCAGCCTTTGCAGCCTGAGCCCCCAGAGCCCGCGGGCACTGTGGCAACCCCTGTCTTACTTCCAGCGGTTCTACCTGTACATTCTTGCTTCCCTCAGCACAGAAGCCCAAAGGGTCCAGGATATGGTCTTGTTTGGTCTCTCCTTCTCTACCATCCTCTACAGATTTTGTCTCTCTGCAGCCAAGGAAAGGGAAAGAACAAGAAGACAGTGGCTCAAGCTGGATGGAGACACAGTAGAACTAAAGAAATCTGAGTGTCCTCTAAAAATCTGAGCCCTGTCATGTCCATCACTATCATGGTTACTGATCATGTTGATTGTGCTCTCACCATGGGCCAGGCATCATCTCATTTAGCATTCCAGAACGTCCCAGCATCCCACATCACAGGTCATACAGGCAATCCTTGGCCAAGCTGGCGCACAGGGAGCCTCCCTGGCTGTGCCGGAACCCCTGCAGTGGAGCATCCTGCCTCCTATGATCCTGTTCCAAAGGAGAACAATTTGTCCTCTGGCCATGGAGCCTTCCCAATTGATAGAGCCTATCCAGTTAATACAAATGCTTCCTCCCCTTTCCTACTCTGGCATTCCACTTCCTGTCACAGGCACATCCTTGGGTGGTCTTGGATCCCCTGATCTGATGACACTCTCTAAAGAAGTGTCTCCCCTGTCTCTTGTAGAAAATGACACCAGGTCTTCATGCCCCACCTGTTGGGGGTGACCTGGGTTGGATTTGAGCCAAGGTACCATCTCAGCTAATCCCATGCTTAAAAGTGCTGTCCCTCTGTGGAGGGATGATGGCCCCTCCTCTCCCAAGACAACATAATAGCACAGATATAACCTGCAAATGTTCAGTGTTACTGCAGTGTTACAGCTGGGGAATAGGCCACTGCATTGCTCCCAACCAGGCTCTTGAACCCCAGGACCTGGGCAGCCTCTGAAAGACTTGTGGAGCCATGGTGGCCACAGGCTCCGAGCTCCACGAAGAACAGAAGGACAACCTCTCCAGCAGCAGCTCCCCCTCTTGGACACCCAGAGATTGAAGAAGACTAAGAAAGCAGCCTGGGAGGATCACAGTCTGGGGACAGCGCTGGAAATCCCAGGTTACTAATTCAGGACTTCATGCACCATGGGAATCTCCGCATCACACCATGCCAGGTGCAAAAGAAGGGGCAACAGACTTTTAAGGCTGTCTCCCTGCACAGGACCCGAAAGGAGTGGGCTCAACCTTATGGGGTGTATAGGCTGCTCCCAGGAAGAAACTGTCAGGTCCCAAAGTCATAAAAGGAATGTTTTTAGCTTCTCAGGAGTCAGGTATCAGACGCCTCTGAGAATGACCTTCACCAAAGTCCTTCCTTGCAAATAGAGCCAACTCAGGTTAGTAAACAGCTTCCATCCAGAGGCAGAGAAACAGGTCTGACCCCCAAACGAGACAGACTTCTCATTTGCACATCACTTTCTACTGTTCTCATCACCTGTTTCAAGGAAGCCACACACTTGCTCAGGCTTCCTGGCTCTTCACACACATAGACCTCCATCTCCACGTTTGGAAAAGGGTTTTTCAACTCTGCAGATGAGGAAAGGTTAAATGCCCTCCTCAGGGATAAAAACCCAGCAGAGAAAGAACCTGAACACTAGTCTGGACCTCAAATAACTCCTCAGACATTCTCCAAGTTACAGTGCTTTTAACTTTGGTGGAAAGATTCTTGTCCCCTCTGCTGGATTAAAGGTTCTGGGTGGGCAATAAAGGATTGCATTTCTTTACTTCGTTCAGTCTGTTCTCCCTCTTTCTTTCTTCCCTTCTTTATTTCTTTTTTTTTTCTTTAATATTTTATTTATTTGACAGCGATCACAAGTAGGCAGAGAGGCAGGCGGAGAGAGAGGAGGAAGCAGTCTTCCTACTGAGCAGAGAGCCCGATGCGGGTCTCCATCCCAGGACCCTGGGATCATGACCTGAGTTGAAGGCAGAGGCTTTAACCCACTGAGCCACCCAGGTGCCCCTTTCTTTCTTTTTTTTTTTAAATAAGATTTTATTTATTTGACAGAGAGAGACAGCACAAGCAGAGGGGAGGAGCAGAGGGAGAGGGAAAAGCAGGTTCCCCCCTGAGCAGGGAGGCCAATGTGAGGCTGGACCCCAGGACCCTGGGATCATGACCTGAGCTGAATGCAGATGCTTAACCTACTGAGCCAGCCAGGCACTCCCCTTGAATCTGTTCTATTCCCCAAGTGTGGATGTGAATGCAATGGTGGGTGGGTGGAATTAAATGAACTTTAGCAGAGACTAATTCTTCCTACCAGACCCTCACCACCCCTCCCACTTTATCCAAGTATCTCAAAAGCTTCTTCCTCCCCTTTGTTGGTTTCTGTCACTGGACTCAGTCCATAGAGAGAGAGCTTCTGAGCACGGACAGTCTGAAAAGAGCAAAATAAGAATAGCCGATTGATCCATAATAGAACGGTAAAGTCTCTAAGTACCACGGGGGAGGGCATTAGTCTTAAAGCTAGCTGGGAAGAGATGACATGGGGTGGGGAGAAACCTCTCTGAGAGCTTGGAGGTGATGCAGGAGGCTGCTCCTGGTGGGGGATGGGAGGGAACAGCCAGTCAAAGGTTCTGCTTTCTACTTTTCTGTCAATTCTGTCTTAGCCAGTGCCCATCCTAAGGCTCCCATTCCTTACCAAACTGGCCTGCTAGATACTACTGTGGAAGAGGAAGTGAGGCACCTACCTGCAAGGGGTTGCTTCAGTCTGGCCTAGTAGGCAGAACCTCCCACCCCTGCAAACAGTGCTCAGCTAAACCAGGCCTTTCTACCTTTGCGTCTCCCCCAATGACACTGTACGAAATTGTTCCTCTCTGCTTAGGCTCTTTCTGGCTGTATTGATCGTTGCTTTTATTGGCAAACAACACACCATGATAAAAATAAAGCACAAGTGCTTGTGCAGGGAGAGTAAAATGGATTCTGTGTCTCCAGTGCTATCAGAAAACTTGCTCTGAGACCCAGTGGTCAACCAGGTACCTGATTCTCCCCTCAGGGCACCCCTGCAATTATTGTAAGGACGTTTGTCTTGTCTGTCTGTCTCCTTCCTCCTGACTGCGGCAAGGCAGCTGCGGTCTTCCCCACACCTCCTGAGTGCTTGGGGCTCAATTCATAGTTGCTAACTGACACCAACATGGGGGCCTTCCAGGAAGCAGTCATTTCAGGGCTAGGCCTGGTGCCACACCTCTCAGCTCATTTTCACAGGCATCTGCCCTGGCTGGCCAGTCACCACCACAATTTGGGGTTAAGGGTTTGGTCCGGTCGAGGAGCTAACAAACCAGCTACCTAGAACATTCAGGGTTGTCCTGTCCTGTTCAGTGCCTAGGCCACTTGTTCCCATAAGCTTGGAGAGGTGGAGCCTTTTTGATGCTCTTACCCCCTTCTTATAGACAGAAAATGGGGCCTGACACTTCCATGTGTCACTCCCAGTCACACATTTCTTTTCTTAAAATAGCAATGTGGAGGGACCCAATTTGTACCTAGGTTCAATTTCTTTATCTGTTATAGGGACAAATAACACTACCTCTTAGGGTTGTTCAAAGGATGCTTGCTGATGGTTTGTTTTCTGCTCTGGACTATAAAAAGGCGGCAGGGACTTTGGCTTATTCACTGCTATATCGTCAGAGCCTGGAACAAGTGTCTGCCCGGCACATAGTAGGTGCTCAATATTTGTTTCCTAAACAGAAATGACTTGAGAAGAGCCTAGGCCAGACCCTGGCGCTTCCCTCTGCGAGGACTTTCTATATCCTTAGTTCCCCAGATTCCTCCAGCCAGGCAGCCCGTGGCCAAGGGGGTCTGGGGGGTACCTACTTCTGGTCTTGGGACCTCAGATCAGCAAACTCCCAGGCCAGAAAAATCTCCACCGGACAGTCTGCAATGCCGGTGAACCTGAAGAAGGCCTCCGCCCTCAGGTTCCCCTTTTCTTTTTTGTATCAGGAAAAGCATGTCCTCCTCCCTCACCCCCAGGCACAACGCGGTTCTGCTTCCGAGGTGCCTACAGAGAAGGGCCACCCTGCCCCGAGCAGCAATCTTTTGGGGAAGGAGCCCGGCAGGACTGCAGCAGAGGAGCGGCAAGGCCGGGGAAGCAAGCCAGGCAGAGAAGAGTGGGCCGAACCGACGCCCAGCGGGCGGAAAGGCCGGCGGGAAAGGGCGTGCGAGGAGAAGGGCGGGGCGAACGTCCGCCCTCTCGGCTCCCCCGTTCGGGCGCCGCTCCACCTTAAGCTCGGGACCCCCTTAAGGGCGGGCACTGGAGGCGCGCGCCCGGGGGCGGGGTCTTCCATGCAAATGAGGGGCGTGGGTCGACGGGGCGGAGCGGGAGGGGCGCTGACCTGACGTCAGGCCGGCGGCCGGGGCAGTTGGCTCGGCGGCGGCGAGGCGGCAGGAGCGGCGGCGGGAGCCCGGCCGCGCGGCGGGGCGCGGGGGAGCGGCGGCGGCGGAGCCGGAGCAACATGGCGCCGGTGGGCGGGGGCGGGCGCCCCGGCGGCGGGCCGGCCCGAGGGCGCCTCCTCCTGGCCGCGCTGCTGCTGCTGGTGCTGATGTGGGCGCGGGGGGCCCGGGGCCAGGGCGACCCCCAGTGGGGCGCTATCCTGGGCATGAGACTGGCGAGCTGCAACAAATCGTGTGGGATGAACCCGGAGGGCATCATCTTCGTGTCCGAGGGCAGCACGGTGAACCTGAGGCTGTACGGCCAGAGGCTGGGCTCCCTCTCCAGCAACCTGATCTCCTTCACCGAGGTGGACAACCTCGAGGCGATCGAGAACTCCACCAACTGTCCCGAGCTCACCAAGGACCTGGTCGTTCAGCAGCTGGTCAACGTGAGCCGCGGGAACACGTCCGGGATGCTGGTGGTGCTCACTAAGTTTCTCCGGAGGAGCGAGAACATGAAGTTGTATGCATTGTGTACCCGGGCCGGGGTCAATGGGCCCTGGCAGAGGTGGACCGATAAGGATTCGCTGCTCTTCATGGTGGAGGAGGCTGGGAGGTTCCTACCCCTCTGGCTGCACATCCTCCTCATTACGGTGCTGCTGGTGCTGTCGGGCATGTTTTCTGGCCTCAACCTGGGGCTTATGGCCCTGGACCCCATGGAGCTGCGTATCGTGCAGAACTGTGGCACCGAGAAGGAGAGGCGCTATGCCCGCAAGATCGAGCCCATCCGGCGCAAGGGCAACTACTTACTCTGCTCTCTGCTTCTGGGAAACGTGCTGGTCAACACCTCCCTCACCATCCTTCTAGACAACCTCATTGGGTCTGGGCTCATGGCGGTGGCCTCCTCCACCATTGGCATTGTCATCTTTGGGGAGATCGTTCCTCAGGCCTTGTGCTCCCGCCATGGCCTGGCTGTGGGTGCCAACACTATCATCCTCACCAAATTCTTTATGCTACTCACCTTCCCCCTCAGTTTCCCCATCAGCAAGCTCCTGGATTTTGTTTTGGGCCAGGAGATTCGCACCGTTTACAACCGGGAGAAGCTGATGGAGATGTTGAAGGTAACGGAACCCTATAATGATCTGGTGAAAGAGGAGCTAAACATGATCCAGGGTGCCCTGGAGCTACGGACCAAAACCGTGGAGGATATCATGACCCAGCTCCAAGACTGCTTCATGATCCGCAGCGATGCCATCCTGGACTTCAATACCATGTCGGAGATCATGGAGAGCGGCTACACCCGCATCCCTGTGTTTGAAGACGAGCAATCCAATATTGTCGATATCCTCTATGTTAAAGACTTGGCCTTCGTGGACCCCGATGACTGCACCCCCCTCAAGACCATCACCCGCTTCTATAACCACCCAGTACATTTTGTCTTCCACGACACCAAGTTGGATGCCATGCTGGAGGAGTTCAAGAAGGGTAAGGCCGGATGGAGCTCTCCCCGTTAGCTGGCTTTGGGACGCCTGTCATTTACTTGCCTGTTTTGTGTCAGCTGGCCTTACGTTTTTGGTGTGACTGTCCCTTTGCCCATCACTTCCTGTGCCTCTGAGGTGGATGGTATTTGGGGCAGCGGGATCAGTTCGTAAGCATCTGCCGCCTTGCCAGGTACTGTGCTGTGTGCGCCAGGTGAATCAGAGCTGAGACAGGCTTGTGCACTTGGAGGGATAGAGCAAGGCCTCAGGGAACTACTGAAGCAGCATGGAGTAAGGCCAATGCCTTCAAAGAGGCCACAGAGATTAGAGTGTGGGACCGCACATCTGATTGGGGTACCGTGGGGAAGGGGCTGGGGCCCTGGGAAAACCGTCACAGGGGAGGGAGCATTGAAGGAGAGCCTGAAGATGTGGGGACACCTGGTACCCGAGGCAGGGGCATCCCCACAAGGAGCAAAGGATGTGCTTTGGGCCTAGCAGGTGGTCCTGTTGAGCTGGATTGGAGCTTGGTTGAGCTGCCCGGTGGTCAGTGGGGAGAGGCTGAGTCATCTGGGGCCTTGGGGAAGAGCCTGAAGTCAGGGCGGTGCATTTGCTTGGAGCTATTGGAAGTTTTGAGCAAGAGTGATGTTTCTGGATCTCCTAACCCACAGAAGCTGAGTTGAGAGGTCTCTGTTTGGCTCCCCACTCAGAACAGTGCCAAGTAATGCTTTCGACTATTCAGCAGAAGCAAGCAGATCAAGTTTTGGTTATTGCTCTGTCTTTTCCCAGGCGCCAAACATCAGCTTCCCTCCTGTGGTTGGCTGGAAATCCTCAGCTGGCCTTGCTGTGCCTTGTGTTTTTTTCTCACATGGGTTCTTGGCTAGTTCTCATGTAGTTAGAGAGGCACTCGGAGTTTTACTCATCAGCCCCAAAGCTCAGGGCACACACCCCTTTCCTTTACTTCCAGCAAAACTTTCCTCCCACCTTTGCTACTCAGAAGTTCTCAGTGGCAGTAAACAAGCCAATTATGGGGTAAAACCCTCCTAGGCCAAAAGGAGTGAGGAGGCAGAAAGGGAAGCTCTTTATAAAGGAATGGGGGTTGGGTGAAGGAAGCACATCTTAAATCCAGGCCTTTGCTTCCCTTCTTCATGGGGAGAGCTCCTGCTGGCTAAGGCAGCCTGCCAGCCCAGGGCTGGGAGCGACTTCTGCATTCCAGCAGGGAGCACGCTTCAGGTGCTTGTCAATCGATTATTTCACGACAGGAGGGGGGAGCCTGGAACTGGATGGGTCAGTGGTGATGGGTTGGGCTGGGATAGGTAGGAGCAGGCCTTGCCAGGTTTGCACTGAAAAGATGCTCAGGTCAGGGCTGGAGTGGGATACTTGCACCCTCCCTTTTTCAGAGTGACAGAGTGAATCTGAGCATCAGAACCAAGAAGGACTCGAGTAACAGAAGTCCAAGTGGGAGATAGCCTGGTAAGGTGGTCTCATTGCAGACAGACTGAAGGGCCATGGACATCTGGTGGTGATGGCACCATGCTGGTGGTAGCATTGCAGGTGCAGGCCCAGGAATGTGTTTCTCCCAGGTAGCAGTTGTTGGAGCAGAGCAGTGAGGATCTGTGCCCCATCCCCACCCTGCAGCCTCTTGGCCCTGAGGACTTCTCCCTTGTTGCTGGGTCAGGAACCTGGTTAGGACTCAACAGGGCAGCTTCCTGCTCACCACCTCTGTAGTCTTTGGGACTGTTGCTGGTGACACACCCAACAAGCACGTTTGCATCTTTCAGCTTGGATCTGGAGCCAACCAGTATGGATTAGCTCGGCTAGGCTTCCCAGCCCCTAATCAGGAGGGCTGAGCCCTTTTCAGGTGGGAGCTTCCTGGATCTTGGCAGGGCCATCTTTGGACTCATCTTGTAAAAAGAAGTACCACGTCAGGAAGCTGGGAAAACAGAGCTAGCATCTTTCAGGCCAGAGCTCTGATGAATGGAATTCTCCAGATGTAAATTTTAGTTCACTGGAGTCTCCTTAACAGAGGCTGGTGGTTTGAGCCTTAACCCTGGCCCTGGAGGGGTGCTGTTAATTCCATGGAAACGCAGTCATAGCCTACCCAGTGTAGCATGAAGCTGCTGAGATGTGAGTGATATGATGGTCACCCCTAATGGACACACCCTGGGGCATTATGGTTCCATCCTAACTCATTGCCACCCTGGGCTGCCCCCAGCATGGTTCTCTCAGATCTTTCCATCTGGCATTTACCATTTTAGTCTGAGGCCCTCTTGGAAGTGGCAGACACTTTATGTCTGCATCTTAAAAGATTCTCTTTACAGATCTGGTGTTTGGAAGGCTTTTTTCATAGCTAAGAAGAAGAAGTGAGTAAGGTTAACAGGGCTAGCATTGCCAGTAGCGTTGAAACAAGAGCTGGGGGCTTGCCAGGTGTCGCTGAGCATCTCCCTGAGGGTCCTTTCTATGCTTCAGTGGACTGTGCAAGTTGGGGAAGGTCCCTGACTTCTGCCAGTCTTTCAGCTCAGGGTGTAATCTTCTTTTAAGGTCATTTTATCTCCTTGCGCCTCCGCTTTGACGAGCCCCCCCCCCCCCCGCACTGCTCGCCCTGTTTGCGCCCCCCCCCCCCCCCCCTTTCCCCCCCCCCCCCCCCCCCCCCCCGCCCGCCGTGGGTAGGGATCATACCTATTAGTGTTTTCACCACTCAGGGCCTGGCAAAGAGGTGGATCTTTAGTGAGTGTTAAATGAATGAATGAATGAATGAAAGTTGAACAACTAATGAATGCCTGGTGAGCTCTGCTGGCCTTCTTGCTGTTTCTTGAACACAACTGGGACGCTCCCACCTGAGGGCCTTTGCCCTGGCTGTTCCTTAAGGCTGGAATGTTTTTCCCCAGATGTTGTCAGCCTCACCCTCTCCCCGCCCTTGTGCCTGCTTCAGCCTCACCTTCTCAGTGCCCTATTTAAAACTATAACCTCCCATCCTCACCGACCTTCCTCGTCTCCTCTACCCTGTGCTAATTTTTCTTTTTCTCATAGCACAGATCACTTTCTTTCTTTCTTTCTTTCTTTTTTAAAGATCTTATTTATTTATTTGACAGAGATCACAAGTAGGCAGAGATGCAGGCGGGGGTGGGGCAGGAAGCATGCTCCCTGCTAAGCAGAGAGCCTGATGATGTGGGGCTAAATCCTAGAACCCCAGGATCATTACCCGAGTAGAAGGCAGAGGCCTAACCACCAAGCTATCCAGGCGCCCCACAATTCACTTTCTGACAACTCCATAATTTACAGATTTGCTGTGCTGTTTATTGTCTGTCTCCGCCTGTTGGAATATTAAGTTCCAAAGAGCAGAGCTCCTTGTATTGTTCACTGGTGTATCCCTGGCCCCTAGAATGGTTCTTGGCCCATAGGAAGATGAAATCTCAAATAAAAGGTCACTGAATGAACATGGGATCTGTTAGGTTTGGGACAGAATTATCCCCATTCCATAGTGTTAGAATTTTGAGGAGCTGATACTCAGGGGACTTGCTCTTTCCAGTTGCACCCAGGAAGACAGGAGGGGCTCCTACAGCGACATGTGTATTAATGGCTCCTGAGAAGCCGAGTCTAGAGTCTTGAGTGTGATGCATGGTTCCCCTTTCTTGTGCCTCATTTTCTGTGAATAAGTGGTTTTTAACCATCAGGCGTATACAGAGCTTCCCTCCTGAGTGAGTCATGAAGCTGCTACTGCATACACAGTTAGAGACAGGCTCTGGGAGTCCATGCCCGCATGGGCCTGAGCCGTTCCTGGGAGACAAAGGCAGGGTTACAGCTTCCCAGCTGCTTTGCCTCCCAGCTCAAGGCATTTATCATGAATTTATGGATACATACTCTCTGTGCAAGACACGGAGCTAGGCCCCACAGGACCTAGGAGTTAGACCATCTGGTTGGCTGGAGCTGTAAAGCCACTCACTGAGAGGCTCATACCATTTGACCTTGGTCCTTGACTTAACACTTCTAGAATTGTTTGCAGCACTGGGTGTTTGTAGTTGGCTTGTCTACAGCTTGAAATTTTAGAACAGAGGCTCCCTGGGCTACTCTGGGCCCAATTGCATTTTTCCTTTACCAAAGATGCCCTCCCAGACCCTGGAGGCAGAGTAAAGAATAAACTCAACCAAGTAGAAGTCAGAAGCTCCAGCCCCACAATGAAGCCCACCTTCCAGATTTCTGCTGTACCTCCCTCCATGACATTCCTGCCCCTCTCAGGCCCTCAGCTCATCTGTAGTCATCTTATCTTTCCCCACCTACTTTATAACCATCTAGCCCCCTGTGAAGACTTGGGTTCAAACTCCACCCAGCTTGGTCTCCGATCCATGAGGTGACTGGACCTATTACTGGCCTCGTAGAAAGTTAGTGTGTTTATGTATCTAAGAGGAAAAAGCTAGAAATATTTTCGTTGAAAACTCCTCCCTTATTTCCATCTGTGCCACATCACACTTCTCCCACGTTCTTCTTTCTTCCTGAAACAACTTTATCAAGTCAAGAAAAAATAGTGCATAATTTTTGCATTCACTTTTGGTTCCTACTGTCTGACACACTTAAAGTATCTTATTTTTCTCTGTTTACTTATTCATTCATTTGTTGCAACAGACATCTAATTTTTTGAGGCCTGTGTGTCAGACACCGTGCTCACTGTTGGGAGTCAGAGAGGACTAGAACAGCCCTGTTGACGGAACTGGCAGTCTAGCAGAGAGACAGACCTTGTAAACAAAGCTTATTGTTCCTGATTCAGGTAGGTGCAGTGGGGCCAAGGAAGGCCTAGACCCATGAGATGCTTCTGAAGTCAGGACTCGGTGTTCATTTTGGAGATGCTAGAGTTGGGGCCAGGAAGCAGTTGTGAACATCTGAGCTTTCTAGCTAGGGATTCAGGTTGATGATGTCATTTAACAGAAGCAGGGAGAGGAGGAAGCAGAGACAGTTTGGAGGGTTGGGGCGTGGATCCTGGTGGTATATTATAGCGATGTGACCCTTGATTGGACTCCTCTGTGCTCATCAGAGTGTTTCCCATTTAAACGTACAACCGAATTGCCTAGATGTTTTCTTAAAACGCAGAGGTGAACTCAGTGGGTCTAGGGTGTCGCCTTCTGGACCACACAGAGCAGCACCAGGGTGTGGTCCATCCAGGCAGCCGTGCAGGCGAAAGCCCCATGAGGGGCTTGGGAGTAAGTCCAGGAGCAGGGTTAAAGGTTTGAAAGCTGGCAGCACCAGCAAAGAGTTGTAGAAGCCCCGTTAAAGGGGCTCCTCGGAGAGGTGAAAAAGACCCAAGCAGGCGTGGTTTGGGGAGCCTCCTGGGGAAGCCAGATAGGATGAGGGCCAAGCACAGACTGTGGGGATGGGACAGTTAAGTCCCAAGGTGCTGGGAGAGCACAGCAGCCTTGAGTGGAGAGTGAAGGCATCCTCACACCTGACCTCCCACAGCTCCACCTGGAAACAGGCTCCAGCTGAGCTGGTGATCTGAGCTGGAGAAGCTGGCCCTGGGGCAAGTGTATCTGAGTGAGTGACAGGAGCTGCCTGCTCAGGCAGGGGTGCCAGCCGGGCAGCTGACGGAAGGCTGGACAGGCTCCTCGGAACTTTCTCTTTGTGAGAGGCTCATGGCCGTGGAGCATGGCCACCGTGGATAGGATGATGCACCTCTTCCCCCCCTCGCTCAGCCAGTGGTGGACCAGCTTCCATAGAGGAGCTAGGACCGAGAGCAGTTTCCTCAGCCTTCTATTGACAGAGCTCGTCCAAAAACTCTTCCTTGTGACCCCGGAAGTTGCTGCCGTGTGTCTAAGGCCATAGAAGACCTTAGATCATACCGAGATCACACTAGTGTCTAGTTTTCAAAAGTCTTGTATTTTAGAAATTAGAAAGCCCAGCTCCAGAGTTTTCCCAAACACCTCCGGTCAGGATAGGAGGTACTGAACAGATGGTTAACCTTGAAAATACTTGAGTGCACAGAAACACAAAAACACAGGATTGTTTCCCACAGGAAAAGTGGGTAAGGGGCAGGGCCTTCCAGGAAAGCAGACACCTTTCTGGTCAGTAGAAGTCAGGGAAGACACTCCAAAGGAGGTGGCATTCCAGCTGGATCTTCAAGGGCGAGTAGACATGAAGTTTTTCCACTTCTGTGTCTCTTTTTATGGGAGAACTTGGACAAGACCACAGGATAAGAAATGAGCTTCATGGTTGTTGGTACCAGCTTTGGGTAAAATTGCTTCCTCATGTGTGACTGCTTCTGTGGGTGTGAGAGTCACGGAATTCGCCAGGGGTGCCTGAGATGGCCCTGGGCTAAGTAGATGGGGGCACAGCTAGTTGGCATTTGATCCAGCCCTGTCCTCTCCTCCTCTGAGCCCCTCTGTCTGCTGTCAGGCACAGCCCTGCAACAAGGTGCTGGCCCGTCCTGTCCCTCAGGTTACCCCTTTGTCACGCTTGTGTGTCTCAAGACATCCTGTCATAAAAGGCTTTGTGGCTGCATAAAGGACTCCTGGTTCATTCCATAGACTGGAGTTTGGACTCCTGAGTCAATTCTTTTTCCATTTGTTACATGATTTTGTTTTTACTAGTGGTTATTTTGAAAGAGATATATCTCGTCGTCAGGCCTTTAAGAAAACACACAAATCTAAACAAAACAACCCATGAGGGGCGCCTGGGTGGCTCAGGGGTTAAAGCCTCTGCTTTCGGCTCAGGTCATGATCTCAGGGTCATGGGATCGAGCCCCGCATCGGGCTCTCTGTTCTGAAGGGAGCCTGCTTCCTCCTCTCTCTCTGCCTGCCTCTCTGCCTACTTGTGATCTCTCTCTCTGTCAAATAAATAAATAAAATCTTTAAAAAAACAACAACAACAAAAACAACCCATGAATCTGTCACCTGGAGAGAACTATTTTTAATGTTTTGATTTATTACAGTAACTTTTTTAGAAATTGATTCTTTTTTTTTTTTTTTTTGTTTAAAGATTTTATTTATTTATTTGACAGAGAGAAATCACAAGTAGATGGAGAGGCAGGCAGAGAGAGAGAGAGAGGGAAGCAGGCTCCCTGCTGAGCAGAGAGCCCGACGCGGGACTCGATCCCAGGACCCTAAGATCATGACCTGAGCCGAAGGCAGCGGCTCAACCCACTGAGCCACCCAGGCGCCCCTAGAAATTGATTCTTAAAGTTGTGTCACAAATAGCAGGATCAAAACCATTTTCTTTCTTTTTTTTTTTTTTTTTAAAGATTTTATTTATTTATTTGACAGACAGAGATCACAGGTAGGCAGAGAGGCAGTCAGAGAGAGAGGGGGAAGCAGGCTCCCCCATGAGCAGAGAGCCCGATGCGGGGCTCGATCCCAGAACCCTGAGACCATGACCTGAGCCGAAGGCAGAGGCTTTAACCCACTAAGCCACCCAGGCGCCCCTCAAAACCATTTTCATTTCACAGCTGTGTAGTTTCCAAGTAGCCGTTCATATGTATTTTCACATTGAAACCATTGTCTTCACTGCCCTGCTTTTTGGAACCCAGTTTAGATTGGTTCTTTCAGAATAAGATGAGAATCCCTTTCTATCCCTGGGCTTCTGGGGTGTCCCCAGGAGGAGGGCTGGGTAGCACTGTGTGGCTGATAAAAAGGCGAGCCCAGAGGGTTGGGGTGTGCTGCCGCCAGCCTGGTTTTTTTGTTGTTGGGTGTTTTTTGTTTGTTTGTTTCATTTTGTTTTGTTTCGTTTTTAGCCGCTGGCCTGTTTTGCTGGGGGTTAAACTTGGTGTTGCTAGAGCATTCCCCAGAGGTTACAGTCTGAGTCGCTTCCATGCTGCAGGGCTGATTTACTGTGACCTGGGCAGGGTTCTTGAAAGACTGGTTTCCCTGGGTTCCCTGGAACGCCTGGTCTCTGGCCAGCAGGCAGCCAGGAGCTTTGGTTGGAAGGAGGCTCCCCCCAGCTCAGGCAGGCTTACTCCCACACACACTCATGCCTTCCCCCACCAAATACACACAAGGACAGGCTCACACATACACGCATACACACCCGCCCCCACACAGGCATGCTTAAACACACACTTCACCCCCACACACAGGTGGGCAGATTCACACACACTACCCCTGCAAGCAGGCCCTCGCATACATACCCATATACACGTACGCACACCCACACAGTCCCCTGGACTCCTGCTTTAAAATGAGTCTGGGGTTGCTTGGGTGGTGCCTTTGGCTTAGGGTCGGACTCTTGGTTTTGGCTCCGGTCATGATCTCAGGGTCCGTGGGATTGAGCCCCAGGTTGGGGTCTGCTTAGCGGGGAGTCAGCTTGGGATTCTCTCTCTCACTCTCTCCCCCTATCCGTCCTGCTTGTGTTCTTTCTCTCTAAAACAGATACATAAAATCTTAAAAATTAGTCCAGCTCTCTTCATGCTTCCCTAAGAGTAAGTTTAAAAACTGGACTAATGCTTATGCAAGTGGGTTTATTTCACGAAAGGCTCAAAATAGTTGCTGACTCGAAGTCTCTGAAAAATTTCTCTTTGGTTGGTGATTTGGCTAGTCACATTAATGACACTGTCCAGCTCAGGGGGCTGTGGTGAGGACTACATGAGGTAAGCCAATGTAGAGTGCTTAGCTCAGTGCCTGGCACCATTGTCCTCATACAATAAATGTTAGCCATTTTTTTTTAATTAAATTAAAATTTTTTTTAAATTTTAAATTTTTTATTTTTAATGTTAGCCTTTTAAAAAATTATTGTTATTAGTATCCAAACGTGCCCCAGTTGGCGCTGATACCACTGTGGCCTGCAGTGGTTCTCATGTACCAGCTCCGGGAGCAGGCTGCCCCGCTGTCCAGGTGTGGTTCCTTTCTGGGAATTATGAAGACATTGAGGTCAAAAGAGCCCACTAGATAATTACCTGTCAATTCAGATACCATCTTATCTGGGTCCCAGTGTGTATGTTAAGGGTAACAGAAGCCAGAGCTGAAGCAAAAAAATGTATGGCAGAGAAACTTAAAACTGAGGAGATTCCCCTCATTTCCTGAATTGTTTGTTTCCTGCAAATCCGAGAAACAAGCCTGCCATCCTGATTGGCCACACATCTGCATTCTCACAGTGGGGAGCAGAATCAGAGGGTCAGGGAAGGCAGGGCAAGGGGTAGAGCCACATTTGCACTTCTCCTTGGGTGGTTTCATATCAGGACTCCCTCTTTGTCTGCTCCCGCCCAGTGTCCCTGTTAGGGAGAGAAGAGGTTAAGATGGAAGAGCAGCAGAGGGTAGAGGGGGAATCCAAGGGAGCAGAAATTCCCCAGGAGACCCAGTGTCCCGAGAAATGCCCCAGACCCAGAGCTCTGGAAAAGGCTGAGTAAGAGCAGAGAGCAGATGAAGGAAGAAGTGCCTTCATTAATGGTTAACCTTTATTGAATACTTAATTAATCCGCCAAATGCTATAGATAGGAACCGATGCTCAAGAGGCTAAGAATCTTTTCTAGAGGTGTGATGACTTAAGTGGCCGCCACAGCTGTTCTCCTCCAGAGGCCAAGCTCTTAACCCTGCTCTGTGTCGCTTTTCAGTAAGAACGTGGATATTAAGAAATGAGATGAGAAGATTGGGAAATTCCAGTAATTCCAGGCTGGAAGATTTATTGTCAGTTCTAGATATATTTTTTTTTAAGTTGAGGTATAGTTGACATAGAACATGAAACTTGTTTAAGGTGTACAGCTTAATGATTCTGTATTTTCATAGATGTTTGCCACAGTAAGTCTAGTTAACTATATCCGTCACTCACGACACAGAGATACAAGGTTTCTTTTTCCTGTGATGAGAAGGAAGTTATTAATTAATTAATTAATTAATTAATTAATTAATTTGACAGAGAGGGGAAAAACCAAGCAGGGGGCGCAGCAGGGGGAGGGAGAGAAGCAGACTCCCTGTTGAGCAAGGAGCCTAGGTAGATCCCAGGACTCTGGGATCATGACCTGAGCTGAAGGCTGCTGCTTTAACCAACTGAGCCCCAGCCAGGCGCTCCTAAGATCTATTTTTCTTCCCCCGCAGTTTTCATATATAGGACATAATATTATTAACTGTAGTCACCATGTTGGGCATTACATATCCAGAACTACTTGATCTTATTATAACTGGAAATTTGTACCTTCTGACCACCTTCCCCCGTTTTACCTCCTGCCTCTGGCAACCACCTGGATTTGTTTTAGAGGTAACTTTCTTTTGAAGCAAGTAGGTAAATCATAAGTGTACGATTTGATAGTTTTTCACAGAGGAACACCCCTGTGTAACTGTCACTGAGCTCAGGAAATAGAACATTACCAACACTGTAGAAGGGTGTGTACTGTTTAGGGAACCCTCCCAGTCACTAACCCTGTACCCCCAATCATCAAGGGTCAATTTTTTCCGTTTCTGAACTTTTACAAGTGAATCATCAGTATGTGTCTTTTGTGTCTGATGCCTTCTGCTTGACACAAAGGTTATGTGTTTCATCCATTGTTGTATGTAGCTGGAGTTCATTCCTTTTTGTTGCTAGATTTTATTCATGGTAGGAATAAACTGGGAAGTTGATGACATTTCAGTTGTTTCCAATTTGTAGTTGTTTAAATAAGGCCACTGCAAGTGCTCTCCTGCATGACTTTTGGTGATGTTATGTAGGCTTTTCCTTTGGGAATATCCTATAGTATAGACACAGATGAGGCAGTTTTCCAGAATGCTCTTTGCTCTTACCTGGTTATACTCCTGTCTTTACAACTCTGGTATTGTCAACTCTTTGTTTGTTTCATTTTAGCCAGTCATTTGATTATACATTTCCCTAATGACTAATTTTTTTTTCCTAATGACTTTTTTTTTTTTTTTGAAAGATTTTATTTATTTGAGGGAGAGAATGAGAGTGAGCCTGAAAGGGGGAATGTCAGAGGTAGCAGCAGACCCCCTGCTGAGCAGGAAGCTCGCTGAGGGACTCCATCCTGGGACTCCAGGATCATGACCTGAGCTCAAGGCAGTCACTCAACCAACTGAGCCACCCAGGCGCCCTCCCTAGTGACTAATGCTTAGTGTCCATTATGGGTTAGTGCTTTTTAGATCCTGTTTAAGATTCTTGGCCTATACACAAGTTAGGAAGCTGTTATCCTGTGTTATTTTCTAGAAGCTATATTGTTTGCCTTTCACATTTAGATCTGTAATCCTTCTGGAATTTATCTTTGTTTCTGAGGTGTTACAGTCTGATTCTTCTTTTAAATACATACACGTTATCTGTCTGGTCCAGTGCTGCTTATTGCAGACTGTCTTTCTGGGTTGAGCTGTGTATGTGTGGGTCCCTCTGGACTCTCATATTCCATTGGTCTGTTTGTCTGTCCTTGTGCCAGTACTACATTGACATACTTGCTGTAGTTTTCTAGTAGGTTTTGTTCTTTGGTAATAATGATTCTGTTCTTTGTTCTTCAAGATTATCTTGACTATCCTTTATCTTTTTTCCTGAAAATTTAATGGGATTGCATTGAACCTAGAGATCCATTTGAAGACCTTTCTTTTTTTTAAGATTTTACTTATTTATTTGACAGACAGAGATCACAAGTAGGCAGAGAGGAGGAAGCAGGCTCCCCGCTGAGCAGAGAGCCTGATGCAGGGCTCTGGGATCATGGCCTGAGTGGAAGACAAAGGCTTTAAACACTGAGCCACCCAGGTGCCTCAAGATCTGACATTTTTATAGTGATGAGTCTTCCCTTCCGTAGACATGGTTACCCCTCATTTGTTGATATCCTCTTAATTTCTTTCAACAATGTTTTGTCAGTTTCTGTACAGAAGTCTTACACATCTTTTCTTGCATGTATTCAAGGTATTTGATGATTTTTGAGAGGTGTCTTTAAAATTTCGTTTTCGAGAATGTGGGTTGCACATTGTTCTGATCCAGGTGTACTGCAGTGCTGTTCTGATGCTCACCACCCGGAGTTAGCGAGGGGAGCATGGAGTCCTTCCACATGCTCCCCTCACTTCACATACCAGTCACAAGTCCCCCCCCCAACAGCTGGCTGTAGATTTAGTGTTCCCACGACACCTCTCAGGTTTAATGATTCACTAGAATGACCCCTAGAATTCAGAGAAGTGCTGCTACACGGAGGGCTCCAGTTTTATCTTAAAGGATACACATGGGATGAGGTCTGGAACAGTCAGCAATGCCCTCTATCCCTGGGGTTGGGGTGTGTCTGTCTCTGGGCAAGTCAGTGTGTTTACAGTGAGAAGTTCCGCTGAGCTCTGGAGGTGCAGAGGGTCATTTTTTTTTTCTTCCCCAACCTCCTCAGGTGCAGTCCAGAGCTTTTATCAGAATTTCAGTGTCTGGGCACAAATGATTAAGTTATTGGCTATGTGATTGGACTCCGGGCCTGGCTTGCTGCCTTCCCTGGATGTAGGACACCTGAAAGGTCTGACCCTCTAATGCTTGGCTTTGCTGGTGACCAACCCTGCCCTGAAGCTCTCTAGGGGCCCACCTGGAGTTGTTCATTAGGATAACAAAAGCTGCTTCTGTTTACTCAGGAAATTCCAAGGGATTTGGGGAGCCAGGGTCCAGGACCCAAATTTTTTTTTTTAAGATTTTATTTATTTATTTGAGAGAGTGAGAGAGAAAGAGAGAGCACACACTAGCAAGGGGTGTAGCAAAGAGAGAGGGAGAAGCAGGCTCCCCAGTGAACAGGGAGCCCAATAAGGGACTCCACCCCAGGACCCTAGGTTTATGGCTTGAGCCAAAGGCAGACGCTTAACCAACTCAGCCACCCAGGTGCCCCAGATGTATTCTTTATAATACAGCACAAGTATGGATAATTTTTGTATAGTGAGCTTTAATCCATTGTTAAATTTACTCATTTAATCCTTGTTAAATTTACTCATTAATTCTAATAGTTTATTTTAGATTCTTTTGGATTGTTTACACACGTAATTATGTTGCCTGTGAACAATGGCAGTTTTATTTACTTATTGCTACACCTTACACATTTTATGTCTTGTTCTTGCTTAATTTCATTGGCTAGGTGGTGCCTCAGTCTAGGTTTCAGGGTAGGCTTTCCAAATTTGTCAGTAGGTATGATTTTGAATTTTACCAAATGCTTTTTTTTTTTTTTTTTTTTTTTTTAATTTTTTTTTTTTTTTTTTGACAGAGAGATTACAAGTAGGCAGAGAGGCAGGCAGAGAGAGAGAGGAGGAAGCAGGCTCCCTGCTGAGCAGAGAGCCCGATGCGGGACTCGATCCCAGGACCCTGAGATCATGACCCGAGCCGAAGGCAGCGGCTTAACCCACTGAGCCACCCAGGCATCCCAACCAAATGCTTTTTAAGTAACTGTTAATGTTGAGATGTTTGAATGATTTACCTCCTTTATTTTGAATTATACCGATTGATTTTTAAATGTTCACCCGTAAACATTTATTGCATAACTGGAATAAACCTGACTTAGTCATCAGGTATGATTCTTGCCATGCATCATTGGATTTGATTTACCAATTTCTTTATTTAGAATTTTGGCATCTGTGTTCATGAGAGAGAGGTCTACAACTGTTTTTTCCAGCCATTAACCAACCAACCACGGAGGAAGACAGTACAGGATATCTCTGTTAGGGTTTTGGGTTTTGTTTTATGGCAGGAAAAATAATTGTTTGGTAGTTAAGTCCCTTTTCTCTCTTCTACTAATGGCCCAGTTGGGGTGAGGAAGTTGGAACATACCAAGCAATATTCTTGCCCTTTTCCACCTCCTCCCCTCCTTCTACTTGTAACAGCCTCAGCCCCACACCAAATGGTGCTGCAGTTTTTCTCTCTCATGTTTGGATGTGAGGTCTAGGATGATTTTTATAGTTTGTAAACATTTGGGCACAGTATGTGATTAACAATTACCAATGGGTGTTCACCAAGGTAAAAAGAAAAAACAAATGTTCTTTTCTTTTCTTTTTTTTATGATGCGGATGTGATTACTAGGGTTAGTTAAGTAGAAGGCTAGCCCCCTACCCCCAGACTTAATGTATCCTGATGTCAGTCAGCTAAGCATTTAGCAGAATTTCCTGTTACATCTTCTTGACAAACGAACATGGGACATGTGGCCTCATTAATAATGGTCCATCTTTTATATTGAGTCTCCTGTTGGTTACCAGCTGGTTGCACAGAGCCAAAGAACAGGTGCCTCACAGGGCAGTAAGGGAGCTTTGAGTCTGTAAGCAGTTGAGCCGGGAGGTATGTTAAGAATGGGGCTCCTCCTGGCTGGGGGTGCTGGAGGGTTGGGGTGGGAGGCTAGATGGACAGGAGCCGGGATGATAGATACTCAGAGGTGCTCCTGAGCAGAGAGGACTGGTGGAAAGGAGGAAGCAGTTTGTTGTAAGGGTCCAGAGCTGAAAGGAGGCTAAGGCTGGGGACCCCCTTGGCATCTCCTGATGGGTTGCTTGCCCTTGCCCTTCTCATGCTCAGGGAGGCATTGTCAGCCAGACCAGCATCTTCTCTCCACTTCATTTTCTTTTGCTGTGCAAAATACCTCTAGTTTGTTCCTCCCAGCCTTCTGAACTGTGTCCCTGGCTGTATCTTCCAGAAGTTTCCACATCCCTGAAGACAAAGACATCAGCATTCCATCTGACCTCACTCCTTAGATAACCTAAGAAACTTAAAACCCCAAACCTGTCTTTTTTTTTTTTTTTTTTTTTAAAGATTTCATTTATTTATTTGACAGAGAGAGATCACAAGCAGGCAGAGAGGCAGGCAGAGGGAGATGAAGGGAAGCAGGCCCCCTGCTGAGCAGAGAGCCCCATGCGGGACTTGATCCCAGGATCCCGAGATCATGACCCGAGCCGAAGGCAGTGGCTCAACCCACTGAGCCACCCAGGCGCCCCCCAAACCTGTCTTTTGACCCAGTGATTTTCCTTTTAGAAATGTATCTGAAGGACACAGAGATATATCCAAATACATTCATTACAGAGATTTCCATAATGGCACAAAAAGGGTGGGCCGTAATTTAAGAGCCCAGTGAGGTTAAGAATTATTTACACATGTGTCCAATGAGGTATTATGAGGACTTTTATTTTTTTAAAATATTTTTATGACATGGAAAAACAATGCGAAGTATTTACAAATTATTTAATTTTAAAAGTATTTAATAAAAAGTTAATCTTTGGAAGTTGTCTTTGGAAGGCAGGATTATAAGTGATCTTAATGTCCTTTGTACTTTTGTTACCAATATCAGAAAAAGATATATGCATATATATACAAATTAGATGTAAAACTCATTGAAGAAAAATCAGGGAAGTTAGACGCTTGATATTAATGATCTTAAGGAATTACATATTAGATGTGGTATTGTGTTCTATTGTGGTCTGCCAGGTAAGAGTCCTTATCTTTTAGAGATACTGACCCCAAGAGCCTGTAAAATTTATAGATGTTTACAGATAAAATCTGAGATTTGCTTCAAAATAAGCCAGTGAAGTGGGTAGGAGGGAAGAGGAAACAAGATTGGCCGCAGGAGTTGGAGTTGTTAATTGTTTAAGTTCAGTGAAGGGCCCTGAGGGTGTAATTATATTATTTCCTGTACTTTTGTAGATGCTTGATATTTTCCATCATAAAAGGTTAAAAAATTAGAGACTGCTGGCTAAATGAAAAATGAAAGCCATGAAGCCCTGTCCCTGGGTGAGAGACCAGTCTTAGGGTCTCCTAACTTCTGCTTGTCAATAGCTGCACCCCCGGGGTGTTTGGTTTAAAAGGAGAGTATTAGGGGTACCTGGGTGGCTCAGTCGGTTAAACCTCTGCCTTTAGCTCAGGTGGCAGGGTCCTGGGATGGAATCCAGCATCAGGTTCTCTTTGGCAGAGAGCCAGCTTCCCCCTCTATCTCCGTTTGCCTCTCTGCTTAGTTGTGATCTCTCTCTCTGTAAATAAATAAATAAAATCTTTATTAAAACAAAACAAAACAAAAAGAAAGGTGAGTATTACTTAGGAATCCCCTTTTCTGAATCCCAGCTTCTTCTCCCCCTCACAGTGTGATGATCCTGGACAGGACTTCCCTGAGAATCAGTTTCCTCCTGTGAGTAGTAGATGTGAGAGGGATAGTGCCTGGGCTCCCTGCCCCAGAACATGCTTACCCCCACTGTTTCATAGCTGAGGGGAGGAGGTAGGCCCTGGGGGGCACATCGGTGTAGCTCCTTTGAGAGGGGACAAAGAAGGTCTGGCCATTCAAAAATTGTATACATGTACTGTTTGTTTTACTAACACGTATGTTATAAAACAAACACAAAAACTTAAAAAAAAAAAAGATTTTATTTATTTGACACAGAGAGATCACAAGTAGGCAGAGAGGCGGGCGGGGGGGAGCAAGTTCCCCACTGAACAGAGAGCCCAATGCAGGGCTCAATCACCAGGACCCTGAGATCATGATGCGAGCCAAAGGCAGAGGCTCAACCCACTGAGCCACCCAGGTGCCCCCACAAAAACTTTTTTTAAAGACATAAGGATGAGGGGTCTGTAGCTCCTCTCACTTGGCTGGAGACCGATTGAGTGAGGGCAGGAGCCCCTTCCCCTAGGGACTGGCTGCTCAGATCCCACTGTCAGTCTGTGTATAAACAAAAGCTAAAGTCGCTTATTTGTTTTGAAATACAAATAAATGTGAATGGAGCCTGGAATGAATACCCCTTTTGGAGACCGTGTTCTGGAAGGTTCCAGATGGGCTGTTTGTACGTGTAGTGTCAGGCGGTCTTGTTGTCTTGCTCAGAATGGCTGGGCAAGTCTCCTGGTAAGTCTCTAGAAACGATTTTCTGTTTTGGCAAGTGGGCTGCAGTGTCTGCCTTTCCATTTCTCTTTTCCCTACGACTATCCTCCTGTCACTTCCTCTTTTTATTTTTCCTGCTTCACTCAGTTTTTTTCCTTTTTGTCTTGCTTTCCATTTTCCTTTTCCTTTTATTTTATCTTATTTATTTATTTTTTAAGATTTCACTTATTTATTTGACAGAGATCACAAGTAGGCAGAGAGGCAGGCCGGGGGTGGGGTGGCAGTGGGGAAGCAGACTCCCCACTGAGCAGAGAGCCTGATGTGGGGCTGGATCCCAGGACCCTGAGATCATGACCTGAGCTGAAGGCAGAGGCTTAACCCACTGAGCCACCCAGGCGTCCCCTTCCTTTTCCTTTTAAAAATCTGACCAGCTAATAGTGGCTGTATTTATTGATGGCTTCCTTAATAAAATGTAAAAATAAAGTAATGTATTTATTGTAGAAACTTTCAGAAAGGAGGAAAATGATTAGGAAATGAAGGGCCCCCTATCCCACCACTCAGAATGTGAGTATTTTGGTGTGTTTTCTTCTAGTAAGTAGCAATGAACCAGCTTCTGGTAAGCAGTGGACCAACTATAATGCTTTCTCCTATCCCTCAGTATGAGACATCATTCTTATCCTTTCTGATTATAAATATAAAAATAAGAAGGTAATACATGCTGATTTTAAAATGCATTAAGTGGGGAGCCTGGGTAGCTCAGTGGGTTAAAGCCTCTGCCTTCAGCTCAGGTCATGATCCCAGGGCCGGGGATCATGACCACCTGAGCTGAAGGCTCTCTGCTCAGCAGGGAGCCTGCTTACCACTTTCTCTCTGCCTGCCTCTCTGCATACGTGTGATCTCTGTCAAATAAATAAATAAAATCTTTAAAAATAAAATAAAGTGCATTAAAGCAAAAGCAGAAGAAACAGGCATCCTTAATTTTCTTACTTTGTAACTTTTTGCTTTATGCAGGTGGTGAACCACTGTCTCTTTAAATAAATTTCTGTCTGCATCAGCCTAATTTTTAGTGGCTGCAATACTGTGTCATAAACCACACTAGATGGACCCTCCTGGCCACAGCTTGCACACCAGCCTGGGTTTTCCCTTTGTATCAAGGTCTATCCTAGTGTGGAAGAAATGGCTGAGGCCAAGGTCTTGCACATTTTTTGTTTTGACACGTGCTGCCAAATCCTGAAGAAAAAAAGTGTCATTGTTCTCTCCAGTACTGCACTGTTTTAGTCTCTGTGGTCTAATAGTATATTTTAATTTATATTAAAATTAAACATCTCCCCAGTGTTCTCTTAAGTTGCTTATTGATTAAATGGCTCACTCCCTGCTCCTCCCCAGCCTGGGCTTCCTGCTTAGGGATACTTAGGGAAACTTGGTCTTGTGTGTAGCTCTCCCACCTGCCTGTGGAGGGGTCCCTGGGGTGGAGGGCTGTGCAGGGCTGTATCTCCTGTGGCTGTGCTCCTCTGCTTCCCTGCCTATGCCTGCCTACGCCTACGCCTACGCATGCCCCACCTGTGTCATCTTGCTGGGCTGGGCTGGGCTGCCCCTCCTACTGGTTGAGATCAGCACTATTAATAGTCAGCTTAATCTTTCCCCTTTGCTAGGGTGGTGGGGGGGGGAGGATTCCCAGGAAATTAGGTGCCCTGTTGCCGGCAAGTGCAGACCCATGGCCTGAGATCCCGTCTTCTGGCACCCAGAGGCCAGCACCTCTCCCCAAGGGAGGTGTGTGAGAGCTCTGGGCCTGTGCTGGGAGCTTGGGAGGTCAGTGGCTGGAATTTGCTGGGGGACCAGCAGGGGAAGATGCCCAGGACACCACCTAGGGTAGTGGCCAATCCCATGTCTGATCTGGGACCTCTGGATGTTCCACATGAGAAAAGGCAGCTGGAGCTGGTAAGTGGGGCCTCTCAGGGACCTTGTGGACTTTGAAACCCAGCACCTTCTAAGGTGTCTTTCTTACAGTCTTTACGAGATTATAAAGTTTTTTTTATGGGGGGAAAGGACACAGCAGTCTGCTAAGATACGCACTGTGGAAGGCGGAGGACTGGGCTCCCTGGGGCCCCAGGAGACCAGCTTGTAGGGATCCAGCAGAGTCTGGGGGTCTGCTGTGTTCCAGGCATGAGGTAGGCGGGGCTGGGGTATAGCATGGAGAGCAGTGAAGTCACAGTGTGGGCCTGGCCGAGCTGGACACCGGCCGGCAGCAAAGGCAGCCATACCAGTGCTGGTGAAGGGCGGAGGGAGAGCTGGGGCCAGGCTGGGCAGGGAGTGCTAACAGACCCCAAGGTTGAGCCCCTCAGGGCGGAGCCAAGGGTGCACAGGGACTCAGTCAGGTTCTGGGGCCTCTTACTCTGCCCCATTCCAGATGGGAGAGGGCAGTGAAAGAGGCCACAGGGTTCTCTGACTGAGAGGAGACCTGGCGGAACAAAGGTCGACAAAGGCAGAGTGGGCAAGCTTGCCAGCCAGGTGTGGCCCAGAGCAGACCGAGGGCGACCTCATGGTGCCTCCTTTCCCACAGCCAGTTTGCCCTGTAGGAGCAGCGCATGAGTGTAAAAGGCTCCAGAAGCCCTGAGTCCCTGGGGAAAGCAGTAGGAGAGTGTTTTTCAGAGCTACTTCTAATGGATATGTTTCTTTTCTTTCTTTTTTTAAAAGATTTTATTTATTTATTTGACAGAGGGAGACACAGCGAGAGAGGGAACACAAGCAGGGGGAATGGGAGAGGGAGAAGCAGGCTTTCCACAGAGCAGGGAACCCAATGTGGGGCTCGATCCCAGGACGCTGGGATCATGACCTGAGCCAAAGGCAGACGCCCAACAACTGAGTCACCCAGACACCCCAATAGATGTGTTTCTTTCTGATTATAAAATTAATACTCTCTCTTCAGAAAAGTATAAAAAAGAAACAAACCATATCCTGAACCCCTCCATACTTTCAGGTTTAATCATATGAAAGTATCATTTTGGCTGGTCAAAAATAGTCAAATATGAACAATTTCACATGGAGGAGCCACATACAAGCATTTTGCTGTTATTTCCTCAGTCTTTTTTCTTTGAATAAGGACTACTTTGAAAAATGGGGGCTTCTTAGCTTTTGGGGTAGATGTATTATTTACATTTTCATGTTCCATTTCTCACCCAGCCACCCCCAAAATCCAATTATCCAGTTGAATGGACGCTGGTAATAAAATGAGGGAACTCATTAAAATAAACATTCTGTAGTAGACTTAAATTTCATACAATGAGGATCATAAATAGAGGTCCCCAGTTGGCCCTTTTATTTTAAAAGGTAAATTAAAAAAAAAAAAAAGATTTTATTTACTTATTAGAGCAAAGTAGGCAGAGAGGCAGGCAAAGAGAGAGAGGGAAGCAGGCTCCCCACTGAGCAAAGAGCCCGATGCGGGGCTCCATTCCAGGACCCCAAGATCACGACCAAGCCGAAGGCAGAGGCTTAAACCCATTGAGCCACTCAGGTGCCCCCAAGATCATTTTTAAATTACAGAAACTTCTTAATTACTAAAATTAAAAGGAATTCTTCTCTCGTCTTCATCCCTTTCCCCCTTCGCGTTGATTACATTTCTCCTAAGGAAACATCTGTGTGAATGGAGTCCTTTATTCCACAGATACCTGTTAAACACTTGGTGTGTGCCGCCCACCATTCTGAGTTTTGAGGACACAGACTAAAGCCCCTCCTGTAATGCGCTCAAAATCTAGCAGAAGATGGGTCAGAAACAATAAATACAACGAATAAACATATTATGTCATATATTTTAGGTGAGTTCATGATCAGGGTTAGGGCGCTGGAGGAAGGATCGCATTTTTCACGGAGGCCCTCAGGGTAGACCTCACCGAGGGGGCCCCCTCCGGGGGATCCCTGCAAAAGGAGCAGCCTCAGGTATGAGGAACAACAAGGAGGCCTTGTGGCTGACTTGAGCACTGGAGAGAGGAGTACAGATAGGACATGGTCAGCACCAAGGGCTCTGGACAGCCGGGCCACTCGGGCAGGAGGCTTTTACGTGGGGTGAGACAGGAACCACTGGAGGGACTTGGTGAGACATGAGGTGACCTGACGTCACCCGTCTTACTGCTGTGTTGAGAGCTGACCTGGCCCAAGATAAAGCAGGGAGATGACTAGTTTAGCCGTCTGGGTGAGAAGGAGGTGCATGTGGCCCAGAATGTGACTAGCAGTGGAGGCCCCTGGAAGAGCTGGAGTCTGGTTGTCGGGTGCGGGCAGAGCTGAGGGGATCTGATGGAAAGGTTGGATGGAGAAGGATAGAGAAAGAGAGGAGGGACAGTTGACTCCCCCATGGCCTTATCTACCCAACAGACAGAGATGGGGAAGGCTGGGGGGAAGAAGGGCAGGAACTTGATTTCGGCCATGTGGAGTTCAAGGTGTTGGGCTTCTGGGAGGAGCTAGCTAGCTGTCAGCTGGCAGTTGGGTACAGAGTTTGGAGGGTGCGGGAGAGGGCTGGGCCGCAAGTGTTTGAGACACCTTGACATTCAGTTTGTGTTTAAAGTCACGAGGCAAGGGACAGGTCCAAGAACTGAGCCTTGGGACCCTCTGACATAGAGGTCAGGGAGGAACAGCAGCCTCAGAGGGCAGTGGAGCAGCAGGAGAGCTGTGTGCTAGAAGCCAGGGAGAGGGAGTGTTTCCAGGAAGCAGGAGAGAGTGACCCCTGGTCAGAATCTGCAGCCCGAGCTTGAGACCCCACCACTGGAGGTCACTGCTGACCTTGGCAAGAAAGGTTCTCTGGGAGGGAGGAGACTCTGCCACAGTCAGTACCAGTGGGCACGCGCGCGCGCGCACACACACACACACACACACGGGGCGCTTAGCACACAGAGCTAGGGTGACTGTGGGCGGTGCTCCAGGTCTGTACACCTGCAAGTTACCTGTCTCTGGAGGGCGCCCGCCTGCCCCCCTCACACCACACACAAAGGAGCCTCAGAAAGAGGGCCCCAGGGCTGAGAGCAGCCCCAAGATTGGGGTCAAGGAGTCCACGTGTTTCCTTTGTAGGACGGATATTTCTGTCCTTTAGAGAAGCCACCGGCCTTTCCTGGTGTGGTCCAGTGTGACCCGTGACTGTGTCGGGATTTGTTGTAAGCCTTGGTTGGTTGGAGGTTCAGTGGGGAGGAGGACATTTTTCTCAGGTTATTGAAGCTATGTCCCTTCTATGTGGGGACTCTGACTTCCAGGCTCTGAGCTAGCCACTGGCTATCTGAGCCACGTTCCGATGCACCCTGTTTCCTGGGACTTGGTCTATGCTGGTTTAGGCACAGAGGGTCCTTGCTCACCCTGGACACTCACTAATCTCCCTTTGTTCCCCTTAATTATGTTTTTTCCCTGATTTTTTCTCAATTAAAAAAATTATAGAGCCTATCAAACAGAACAGAATTAGGAGAGGACAGCGTACAGGGTACAAGGGCCCCTCCCCCAAACTCTGCTTAACCTGGGAGGTGACCACTGTTACTCTTCCCTGCATTTCAGGGCAGTTCACCACCCTGCCAGCCCTCAGTCCAGCAGACACCATGCAGTCTGTCCCCCTGCTCGCCCTTCCACCAGCAGCCTGTGTTGGGCTTCATTCCACATTCTGTCTGTCTGTTCCCTGCTGCTTTCTCCTCGGAGCAGTGGCAGGACTCCTGCTCCATTGCTATTGATGTGGGTAGTTTCTGGTTTGAGGTGGTTAAAAACAAGGTTCTGCCAAACCTCTTTGCTTCTGTGCCTTTTCTGCTTTGGAGACGATTATATCCAGCTTCCTACCTGTGGAATATCTGAGTCCAAGGTTAGGGACCTTTGGTTTTGAGTCATGCTGCATAATTGGCCTCCTGAAGTTCGTCCATTTACCTGCCCACCAACCCGAGGACCTGAGGGCATGCTTGTTTCCCTTGCTTCCCCCAGCATTGGGTGTTACTGGTCTTAGAGCATGCCAGTCTGGAAGGTGGTAAATGCGACTTTGTTTTAACTCTGGTTCCTTCCTGACTGAGCATCATTTCTCTTTCCAGAAGGCACTCCTGGGTGGGCAGCCTCCAGCAGGCAGAGAGGCCTGGGGGGCCAGACCCCCAGGGTCCTGGCTCTGAGGGGCTGCGGCCTGCTGGAAGACCTTGACAGAACACTTGCTCTCATCAGCCCCTGTCTAGAAGACGCTAGGAAGTCTTTGAGTCTAGACACGGCTCTGTCTAGGTCTGGTCTGGGTACATAGTTCGAGCAAGGTGCTGAAAGTTTTTTGACCATAACTCAGAGCTGGAGATGAGTGTACCACAGTGACTGACACGTGATGGTGAAAGTTGCACAAAACAGTCCCCCCCATCCGCCATCACATGTGGCGTATTCTGATATCTTTGTTATTTTATTTTTTTAAATGCTGGTCCTGAGAACTGGCAGCTCTCTGGAGTTCTGAGGGGCACATCCTGGGGTTGGGGGATTTGGAGTGGCCTTGGAGACTTGGAAAACGCCCTCTCCAGAGAAGTCCTTTGAGTGAGGCCCTCAGACTGGGTTGTGAAGGGGAAGCTGCCCAGGAGACCCTGGCTTGACCTTCTCAGCTCGCCCAGGACTTTCTCCCTTTGGCTGCTCCAAATCTGGGTCCCTGTGTGGGCTACACAGCCCATCCGAACTACAGTGCAGGCCAAGCCTTGGCTGTCTCCCTCCTGTCACCCACTGGGACGATGGGCACAGGAACAGGGTAGAAACCCAAAACAAGGGCCTGGAAAGCCCTGCCGTGCCCCCCCCCCCCCAACAAACTTCTATGGAGGGTCCCTCCTCCCCTCCCTCTGCCTTCTGACTTTCTCTTCTTTAGGTTGAAGAGGTGGCCCTTCTCTAATTATAGTACTTGCCTGGCCTAATTACAGCCTGGGCTAATTTGTTAATGGTTTTTGGGAACTGAGAGCCTTTGCCTTGGGCAGTATCATGGCCCTGGATACATGCTGGGGCATTTACCAAGGAGAGCAGGGTGAAGGAATGTGAGTGGCCCTGGAGGCCCCATGGGCAGCGTGGGCCATCAGAGGAACCCATGTCCAGTTGGCACCCACATGTCTCCAACCGACCGCTCCATAGTCCACAGCTTGTCAGTGTGTGTCTTTCCCTCCTCCAGGACTTTCAGGAGACCCAGGCGAGACTTTGCCATTTTCTTTCTTTCTTTTTTTTTTTTTTAAAGATTTTATTTATTTATTTGACAGAGAGAGATGACAAGCAGGCAGAGAGGCAGGCAGAGAGAGAGGAGGAAGCAGGCTCCCTGCTGAGCAAAGAGCCCGATGCGGGGCTCAATCCCAGGACCCTGAGATCATGACCTGAGCCGAAGTCAGTGGCTTAGCCCACTGAGCCACTCAGGCGCCGCCAAGACTTTGCCATTTTCATTCTCATGAAACAAAAGCTCTTTGATGAAATGCCTTAAAATTTAAAAATGTACTTTTGGTTTTCCTTTTCATAAAAGCAACATCTGTTTGTAGCAGAAACTTTAGGAAATAGAGAAAAGGGAAAAAACCACCCATGACCCCACCCCAGTGACTCATGACCCTAAGTGTGTTAATATTTTGGTGGAGGCATCTCATGACTGGGCCCTTTGCTTTTTTCTGACTCATTGCATCATCCCCCAAGGGAAGTCCCACCTGGCCATCGTGCAGAAGGTGAACAACGAGGGTGAAGGTGACCCCTTCTACGAGGTGCTGGGCCTGGTCACCCTGGAGGACGTCATTGAGGAGATCATCAAGTCTGAGATCCTGGACGAGTCGGATATGTACAGTGAGTTCCATTCTTCCCATTGGCCTGGAACCCTTTTCCTGCTCACAGCCTAGGTGTCCTTAGGTGGGAAGGCCACACAATGCAGGGATGTGGGAGGCCCGGCGCCCTGAGGCCCAGGAACTGGGTGCCTCACACTGGCCAGGGTGAGCGTTGGGCACATTGCTCAGATCGGTGAGAGGAGAGTATCTTTGCTCCCCCTGGCCTTCGTGCCTCAGCATCGAGCCAGGGAGCCTGCCTTGAATCAGACAGTGCTGCTTGTGTGTGGAAGAGGAGACTGCAGAGCCGGGAGCTGGCGTGCAGGTTCTAGTGTGTTCCCGAGTCACTGGGAACCGAATTCTCAGTTCTAGATTCTTTCTCTTACAGCCGACAATCGAAGCCGGAAACGAGTATCTGAGAAAAATAAACGCGACTTCTCAGCCTTCAAAGATGCTGACAATGAACTCAAGGTGAAAATTTCACCTCAGCTACTTCTGGCTGCTCATCGCTTCCTGGCCACGGGTAAGAGCAAGAGGAGGGCCCTCAGGTGTTGGTGGGATACAGTCATGGAGGGGAGTTCTTGGCCTCTGGCTATTTGAAAGGTGCAGGGGAAAGTGGCTGCCTCTGAAAGGGGGCAAGGTGGCTTCCCTCCATCCCTGGGGCGCTCCCTGTGGTGATTTGTTTTCTCTGTTGATGGGTTGTCACTGCAAAATTCTAGGAAGCATTCGGGTTCTGAAAATAACTACCGCGCGAGTGGGGAGGGCGAGATAAAAAAAAGAACCATTAGGAGTACCCGAGGTGGGCACTGGGGTTCCCCAGACCCCTGGATGCTGGGGAGAAGGAGGGCGAAGGAAGCCCTTGCATATGTTGTGGGCCCACAGCACTTGTTTGGCTCATGTACTCATAGCCTGAACCCAGCTCTGTTCTCATCACTCCCCGCTCCCCTCTGCCTGCATGTGCTGAGGCCAGCAGGACTTGACCTCTAGATCAGTGACATTCCTCTCCTCTCACCCCTGATTCAAAACCCCTTTGGGGACCTGGGTGATTGATTTTGAAAAGCTCCTGCCTGTTCCTCCCTCCCTCCAAATCTGACTCTCTTCCCAACCCTCACTTGCTAAAGGGTGTTAATTCTTTGTTTTTCTTGCCAGGGCATTGATGATGGTGCTAATGATAATAATGATGGTAACATTTATAAGCGCTTTCCATATGCCAAGCATGTGTCTAAGTGCTTTACATGTATTACCATTTAACCTCACCATGACCCTACCAGGTGTTTTGTTTTTTGTTGTTTGGTTTTGTTTTGTTCTAAGGAGTTTCTATACCCAGTGTGGGCTCTAACTTGCGACCCTGAGATCAAGGGTCCTATGCTCTTGCCAGTTGTATGCTCTCAGCCGGGTGCCCCAACCCTATGAATTTTTTTTTTAGTTTTATTTATTTGAGAAAGGGAGAGAGTGTAAGCGGGGGAGGGGCAGAGGGTGAAGAGTGGGAGGAAAAGACTCTCAAGTGGGCTGTGGAGCCTGATGCAGGCTTGATCTTACCACCCTGAGATTGTGACATGAGCCAAAACCAAGAGTCAGACACTCAACTGATTGAGCCACCCAGGTCCCCAACCCTAAGAAGTTTTTTTTTTTTTTT
>NC_081563.1:75656461-75684871 GCF_022355385.1 Mustela nigripes | reverse complement strand
GAGCCCGATGTGGGACTCGATCCCAGGACCCTGAGATCATGACCCGAGCCGAAGGCAGCGGCTTAACCCACTGAGCCACCCAGGCGCCCCTAAGAAGTTTTTAATCCCCATTTTACAGATGAGGATACTGAGACACAGGTTAGGTAATTTGCCCAAGGTCATACGTGCCCAGTGTGGGAGCCACTATTCCAGCCTAGGCAGGCAGACTCGAGTCTGACATGTCTGGATCCAAGGGGTGCTGCTTTCCCACAGAGGTGCGGAACCGAGGGGAAGGAGGGCCTGGGCAGCAAGCAAGCACAGTGACCGTGTTCCCGGTGCTGTCCAGCCAGGCCCCCTGTGAAGTCATTGTCGTCTTTCTTCCAACAGAGGTTCCCCAGTTCAGCCCCTCTCTGATATCAGAGAAGATCCTGCTGCGGCTGCTCAAGTACCCAGATGTCATTCAGGAACTCAAGTTTGATGAGCACAACAAATACTACATCCGCCACTACCTGTACACCCGGAATAAGCCGGCGGACTACTTCATCCTCATCTTGCAGGTGGCCGGCCTGCTCCCTACCCGCCCTCCTGTGCCCGCTCTACCTCCTCACCTGCTGAGTTGGCTGGGGGATTCGGGGCTTTCTCCTGTGCGGCCTGCCCCCGAGCCTCTGCTCCCCCTTTGCCTGTCCTCCTTCCGAGAGGCCACCCTTGAACCTCTGGGTCAGGGCACCTGAGTGCTTCAGGGCTCTGGAACCGACTCTTCCTCACCCTCCCTTCTCCCTTTGCCTTGTCCTTTTTTCCCCTCAGTTGGGCTTTCCTTCTCAGGCTGTTTGTCACCCTGACCCTGTGTTCTTCCAGGGGAAGGTGGAGGTGGAGGCCGGGAAGGAGAACATGAAGTTTGAGACAGGTGCCTTCTCCTACTACGGGACCATGGCCCTGTCCTCGCCCACCTCTGGTGAGTAGCTGGGCTGCCTCCATGCTGCTCTCCATCATATCTGAATTGGGGGGAGACTTGGACTGGTACCCCAGAGTCTAGGGCCATCCAGGTGGCTCAGAGGAGAGGGAGGCCAATGAGGGCCAGAGCTGCCAGGGCCTAGTGGAGGCGGTCTGGAAGAGCAGGGCCTGGTCCCTTCGGACAGGATTCTAAGAGTGGGGAAGAAGAGATGGGAAGGGGAATCTGAGCCAAAGCCTGTAGGGAGCTGAGAGCGTGTTCTGAGATGTGAGACTAGCCTACCAGAGCCTACAGGGATGGGAGGGGGTGGACCATGGGGAGTAAGGACATGTTGGGGAGCCCCAGAAAGTGGCTGGCATTTGGTTGCGATAGGAAGCAAGAAGCCGTGAATGGCCTTGGAGCAGCGGGATGTACCATAGCAACTGGGTCATTGGGGCAAGTAGTCATAGCAGCGGGAAGAGTGAGAGACGGCAGGTGATGGAGGCTACAGGGTCTTGCTCACAGAGACTGGGGCAGGGGAATAGAGGTGGGGCGTGAGGGCATCCAGGGAGCCTGCATCCAGGGAGTCAGGGCAGGGCCCGTTTGTCAGGTAGGGTGTGGATGGGCTTGGCTTTTCAGGGGGCTTAGCCACTGCCTTTTGGTTAAGGGCTGGTTCTTTTTTTTTTTTTTTTTAAAGATTTTATTTATTTATTTGACAGAGAGAAATCACAAGTAGATGGAGAGGCAGGCAGAGAGAGAGAGAGAGGGAAGCAGGCTCTCTGCTCAGCAGAGAGCCCGATGCGGGACTCGATCCCAGGACTCTGAGATCATGACCTGAGCCGAAGGCAGCGGCTTAACCCACTGAGCCACCCAGGCGCCCTAAGGGCTGGTTCTGATGGCATAAAGGGATTTGGGGCAAAGAGGGGACTGGACACACCCTGCAAGAGAGTTGTGGGAAGTCCAGGGAAGGGCCACTCTGGCCACCCTAGTGCTTTCTGCTTCTCTAGTCTTGGGTCGCTCAGGCTCTCTTTGCCAGAGGGGCCTTATGGCTAGAGTGGGCACTCTGCAGGCAAGACCCAAGTCTTAGAAGATCAGCTCCTTGCTAGTTGCCTGGCCCTTCTGAGCCTTGAGTGGGGCCCCAGGTTGCTGCAGGCCAGAAAGTGGTAATCCACTTTGTGGCTGGGGGACAGGCCACACACTGAGGTGTGTGTGGCTTGTGGAGATCCTCTGTGTTACGCCTGTTGCTGTCCTTTGACAAAGAGGACCCTGAGCGCAGGGGGCCAGGGCCCCCTGTATATTGATATAGCTCAGCTTATTGGCTGGTGTGATGCAGCTCTGCCCCTCTCCCAGCATGAGCAGGCTCCAGGAGGAAGCAGTGGGAAAACAAGACTCCAGAGCTGGGTTTTGGAGCAGGGGACCCCTGCCTGGATGTCTCTGGCCTAGGGAGAAGTTTTCAGCCCCTCCCAAGAGCACCTCTTGCCAGCCAGCTGGGGAAAGTCTTGTCCAGGAGGGCACATGGTCGTGGGACATTTCTTCCAGGCACTTTCTCTCTGCAGTGATGCCTCAGAGGTTGGGTCTGGGTCCTTAGCTCCATCCTTTGAGCTAGAGGAGCTCAGGTTCCACTTGGATTGGCCAAAAGGGAGAGGAGATGACTTCAGCCAGGGGTGGGGAGGGCCACTCTGGCTTCACTGTGGGATCCTCTGCCCCTCTTTGAGCAGCGCTCATTGGTCTGCCCTAAGCTCCCTCCCTGTCAAGAGTCCACTATGCCCCTCCCAGGGATACCAGCCCCCAACAGATCTGCTTCACCATCTTGTTCCTGTGTGTCCATGTTCTGCCTCCTCACCCTACCCATCGCTGACCTTCTCCTCTTTTGCTCCAGTGCCTTCAACCCAGGTCAGGTGTCCGCCTGGCAAGCGGAACTCCCTGCTGTCCTGGCTCTCAGGTAACACAGCATGGCTGGAGAAGTTTGTGCTGCCACCTGTTGCCTGAGCCCACATACCACAGCTCTGTTAACCTCTCCCAGCAGCCGCTGGGGCTCCCCACCCGGATTTTGGGCCTCCCCACCCGCATTTTGGGCCATTCCACCTGTTCACTCTTGTGGGTTAGCCTGATTTGCACCGGCTCTGCTTGGCAGCGGGCCCTGAGTGCTTTGCCCTGGTCCTGGAAGCGCTTCCCCAGAGATCCCTCAGTCCTTGGGAACACACATGCATACACAACGCGCGCGCGCACGTACACACAGACACACAGCTGGAGTGGGAAGGGAGTGTTACTACTTCTGGCTGGGCCAAGTGAGCCCCAGCCTTTGCACACCCCTGTGATCAAGGCCACTCACAGACATCAGGATGCCTTGTCATCCCATCAGCTTTCTTTAAAAAACTTGCCTCCTTTCTTCCCAGACTTTGCTTTTCATTCTGTTGCTGGGGTGTCTGCCTGTCAGGGGAGGCAACCGCCAGGCATCAGAAGTGCGGCCCGGGCAGACTGCCTGAGTGCTGTCCCTGCACTTGCTAGTTAACAGGATTCCAGGAGCTGACTTCCTCTCAGTCTTTTGTTCCCCCTTGTGTAATGGGAACAATATGCGTGGTCCCTTCTTAGACTTGTCAGGGCAATGAGAGAATAGGTAGGGAATGTTCGGTTAGAGCTAAGTTTTTATTTCTGTTTTTTCTTGGTTACAACTAAAATGTGACATTCCAGTTGGAAAGTATCGAGGAAAAGGCCCAATGCCACATGCTGTTTCTGGCCTTTGATACATCACACTCCTGAGCCTTATCCCAGGATTGCTGGCAGCTGTGTTGGTTGACTTGGTCGCACTGATATGGAGGCAGCAGAGGGTGGCAGAAAGTGCTGGTCTCCCCATCAGAACGCTGGCCTGCTGAGCCCTGAGGAGGTTAAGAGCATTGCCAAGTGCCTTTGGGCTCTAGTCTCAGTGTGTAACTTAAAGAAGTTCCTGAGGCCTTTGACAGTCCTAAAAACCTATCCCCAGAGTCTGTTATTTCCCATTTTATATTTGTACAGCTGGCTTTTTTCTCCCTCTCAACTGTACCAAAGCACAATTTTCTCTTGATTCTCTTTAAAAAAAAAAAAAAAGTAAAAAGGTGAATTAGAAGTCACTTGTCCCTTTCAGACAGCCAGCTTCTGGTAGTGGGAGGCAGTGGGAAGCTGCTAACGGCACTTGAGTGGGTGATGTTGGTGGACCGTGTTGGTTTTCCTTGGCCAACACCTCAGCCTCCTTCTCTCTTCCACACTTGCTCTTGTTTCATACTGACCAGGGAGGGGTTCATGTATCCATGGGTTGGGTCCTGCTGTTTTTACCTAATACAAGAGCAGAAATCCAACTTTCTTGTTGGAGCCAAGTGTTCCCCCAGGCACACGTGCCTTCATTGGTTATCTCCCCTTATGGACAGTCCTTGTGGTGTGTGTTCTATATAACACCATGATGTAAACCTCTTTATGAAAAAACTTTCTCTGTGTTTAAGATTATATCCTTAGGATATGCTTTCAGAAATGGAATTACCAAGTTAAAAAACCCTTATGTTTTTTACACATTTATTACTCTGTTTAATTTTATTTTTTAAGGTTTAATTAATTTATATTTTTATTATCTTTTTATTTTTTATTTTTTAAATTTTATTTATTTATTTGAAAGACAGAGATCACAAGTAGGCAGAGAGGCAGGCAGGGAGAGGATGGGAAGCAGGCTCCCCACCGAGCAGAGATCCTGATGCGGGGCTCGATCCCAGAACCCTGAGATCATGACCCCAGCCAAAGGCAGAGGCTTGAACCCACTGAGCCACCCAAGAGAAGAGCCCCTATTTTTGTTTTTTTTTAAGGTTTTATTTATTTATTTGATAGAGACACAGTGAAAGAGGAACACAAGCAGGTGGAATGGAAGAGGGAGAAGCAGGCTTCCTGCCAAGCAGGGAGCCTGATGCGGGGCTTGATCTCAGGACTCTGAGATCATGAGCTGAGCCAAAGGCAGATACCTAACGACTGAGCCACCCAGGTGCCCCAGTTAACTTTTATTTTCTTGAGAGAGCAAATGAGCAAGTGCAGGGGAGGAGCATTGGGAGAGGGAGAGAGAGAATCTTGAGCAGGCTCCATACCCAGCATGGAGCCTGACATGGGGCTTGATCGCATGACCCGGAGATCATGATCTGAACCAAAATCAAGAGTCAGAATCTTAACCAACTAAGCCACCAGGGCGCTTTGGATTTTCGTTTTCAAGTAATATCTACACCTAATGGGCTCAAACTCACAACCTGGAGATGAAGGGTCACACGCTCCACAGCCTAAGCCAGCCAGGCACACCTTATAGTTCAGTTTCAGTCATAACAGCAATATAGCTTATTTAGAAAATTGAGGAAAGGGAAAAAATTAAGAAAATTAAGCAGTATTGGGGTACCTGGTTTGCAGAGTTGGTTAAGTGATTGGCACCTGGTTTCAGGTCAGGTCATGATCTCAGAGTCCTGGGATCAAGGTCCTTGTTGGGCTCTATGCTCAGCGTGGAGTCTGCTTGAGATTCTCTCTCTCTCTGCCCCTCCTGCTAGCACAGTTTCTCTCTATCTAAAATAAATAAAATCTTAGGAAAGAAAATGAAGGGGTATCATAATACTATTGTTCAGAAACAAAGGTTTCGTATTTGGGTGTATGTCTTTTTAGGGTGTCTGTTTTTAAAAGGCCATGTCACTAACTTACGTTTTTTTTTTTTTTTTTAAGATTTTATTTATTTATTTGACAGAGAGAGATTACAAGTAGGCAGAGAGGCAGGCAGAGAGAGAGAGGAGGAAGCAGGCTCCCTGCTGAGCAGAGAGCCTGATGCGGGACTCGATCCCAGGACCCTGAGATCATGACCTGAGCCAAAGGCAGCGGCTTAACCCACTGAGCCACCCAGGCGCCCGACTTACGTTATTTTTAAATTCAGATTCTGGAGTGTTCATAAGTATTAGTTAAAAGCAGTCCATCATCATCCAAATGATGAATATGACGTATTAGGTAATATTCATAGTATTTGTGTTCCTTTTCTAGAACTTAATCAGAGGTATTACTTAAGTTGGGGTAAGTGACACACTTGTGATCTTCTAGTGATCGTATACTGCCCAGTCATAGGATATCCAGACTATGTTTTCCTAGTTCTAGGAATGAAGCCCAAAGACAGAGTATTACTCAGTTCAGTCTCACTCAGTTAAAGCTGTATTGGTCATTCAGTCACCTGGCCTCGTGATGTTTGCTCTCTTCACCATTTGTTCATCTCTCTTCACTGTTTGTGGGAGTAGCTAACTTAGTAGATAGTAACTTAGTGCTCAACTAAGTAAATAAGCCTAGTCCACTTCCTGTTTGTTTAAAAGAAGCCAGCATGCCTTCACGATCATGCCTTCACGATTAACTTCTTTGTGCATTTCACTGTTTTCTAAGTGTTCTCAAAAATAAGAGCTAATGGTATGCAGTCTGTGTACCATTCCTTTATGAAAATAAGGAGGCTGCTCTTCCTCATTTGTGGTTGCGTCGTCCCGTTCCTTACAGTGCGCTGCACGGAGGCCCTGTTGTCCCTGGGGGAAGAGGCACCTCCCCCACTCCCCCAGGCTTTGCCTCCGGGCAGGGGGATGTGGATCGGACTTGAGGGAACCGCGGGCTGGTGTGGGAGGCCTGGCACTCCTGGGGCTCTAGGCTCCTGTGAGAGGAACCTGCTGCCCCGTCCCCCTTGTCAGACTGACAGGGGGCCCGGCAGACACAAGTGGGCAGGACTGGTCCATACAGAGTGGGTCACCTGCAGAGCACACTTCTGACCTGAGACAAGCATGTTAAGATGTGACTAGGGTATCATGTTGAGAGGTGTGTGTGGATGCGTCATAGGGTACAAACTATGTTCTTTTTAATGTAAAAGTGTATAGTATATGTCCCTTGATACAAGCTGCTTTAGGAACAAGGACAGTGTCTGGTCCACTGTGAGGGATAATCATGGTGTCACCCTTGACTGATGAGTTGTCGGGGAAAATGAGGGGATCTGGAGACATAGATTTTGTGTCTTTGGTTTTGGTTTTCTGCTTTGGTAAGCTTTTTAATACTTAACTGCACAACCCCTCTAAACAAACTAACTCACTTGCTTTAAGGAGGCCAGACCTTCTGCAGTTGGAGCTTGTCTGTCCTTCAGAACTGCTCCGTTCTGGTGGGGGCCCCACACCTGCGTGACTGGGCCACAAGAGGGGCCCCTGTGAGGGGCCCTGGAACCCCCTGGCCTTACCATGTGTCTCTCCCCACAGACCACTCCCCGGCCCACCCCAGCACCCTCAGCCGCTCAGCCTCCCTCAGTTACCCGGACCGCACGGATCTCTTGAGCGCGGCCACCCTGGCAGCCAGCGCCAACCAGTTCGGCAGCTCTGTCCTGGGCCAGTACATCTCCGACTTCAGTGTCCGAGCGCTCATGGACCTCCAGTACATTAAGGTGAGTGCTTCCTATGTCTCTCCCTCTGGGCAGCACGGTCTTCCCCGTCCCGGCCATTTGGATCACTAACCCTCGGGCATCAGCAGCTCCTTTCTTTCACCCCCCACACAGGGCACAGAAGGCCCAGACCTGAGACGTGTGTCTTCCTTATTCTTGTTCCTCACAGTCTCCAGCTGGGCACATCCTCTCTTCCAGACCCCCAGCCCCAGCCCTGGCCAGCCTCGTTTCCCTGGTCTCATAAGGCTTGCCTCCATTCCCGCTTTCTGTGAACCTCACCCCTTCTTCCTGCAGATCACCCGGCAACAGTACCAGAATGGGCTGCTGGCCTCACGCATGGAGAACTGCCCTCAGTTTCCTCTGGATGGCTGCACCATTTGCACAGAGAACTTAGCTGGGAAGCCCGAGCTGCCTGTGGTAGATGAGACCACAACTCTTCTCAATGAGCGCAACTCTTTACTGCACAAAGCCTCCCATGAGAGCTCCATCTGACAGGAGGGCCCGGGGCCTCCCGCCATCCCCGCGGGGGTCTCCCCAGTGGGCCCACATGAAGATAGGGAGCCTTGTAGGCCAGAAGGGGTGCAGATAGCCTGTCTAATGGAGCAGCCACATGGCCCCCAGAATGTGGGGAATTCTGGCCTCTGACAGGGACCTCTGAGTAGCTCCGAAGTAGCGGCTGTCCAGCCCAGGACTGGCAGGGCAGTGGCCCAGCTACCACGAGCAAGGCTGTTTTTTACTGAGAGAATTTCTGAACTAGGCTCATTGCTCCTCTTTTTAAATATTGTTTGGGGAAAGGAATGGGGAAGGGGAAGACAGGGTTAAGGAACTTTATTTAAAACAACAAAAAAGTTTTTTTTCCACAAAAACTTTAATTAAAAGGGGTAGGGTTTCTCACCCCGGGAAGCAATAGCCATAATCTGCTCCCAACCATGACCTTCTGGCTTACGTCCCGGTCTCAGGGAGCCTACTTTTCCTCCTCTTCCCCTTCCTCTTCCTCCTCCTCCTCCTCTTCCTCCTCCAAAGATGGTATCCCAGAGGCCTGCTGGAGGAAGGTTTTTTTCTTGGGAGGAAGACAGTTCCTTCCAGGAAGCAAAGAACCAAATAGCGCTGAGAACAACTGGCTGGATGCGTGCACTGAGGCTTGTCTGACGTCACTGAGGCCGAGGGATTCTGGGTAACTCTGATGAGGGACATGGTACTCCCAGCTACAGAGAGGAGCACACCTACTCCTGTCAACTGCTGGATCCTGGAATTTCCTAGAACTCGGCTGATGGGCTCTCCTGGTGAGTTGGGCTAGGCTGAGGACTCTCACCCCTGTCTCTACTGATTTGACTCAGTGTTAAGCAGGGTCTTACACCTTTAAGATTGCTTACCCCTGCTCCCCAGGCCCTGCCCTTACTTTTACCAAAGGTTTCCCCCTAGGTGGGAGAACATCTACATTACGGGTGACTTGTCTGAAATAATTCCTTTCAGTTCCAGGAGGGAATCTGGTCATGGGCATCTGTGTTGTTAGCAGTTAAGACTATCCTCTTTCCCACCCCACAGTGAAAGTGAGGTGTCAGTCACTGAGCTATAAAGTCCTTCTTTCCAGACTCCCTACTTCTCATCCTGAAACCCCATTGCCTCTTGGATTGAGGACAACAGGACACATAGGAAGACAACCTAAACAAATTCTTCATGCCCTTTCCTCTGTGGCTGAGGCTTACCCAACCTTGTTCACACACTTAAAAACCCAGGAAAGGAGGTTTCCACCTAAAAGGCACACAGCTGGCAGCCCTGTTTCCCCCATCTTAGTAATCCTAGCCTGAGTTGTCATCCTGGCCTTTGCTATAGCTCCGCCCCCACTTGAAATTCTGCCCCAGTTCCTTTTCCCTGGGGCGAATGAGGCCCTGCTGCATAGTTCCAGGCTTGCCGCTGTTGGGGAGCCTGTGGGGCTAAGGTCCATGCTGGCCCTTTTGTCGGGTGGAACAGTTGCTGGGGGCCCAAGATCAGGCGAGGGAGACTGCACACCTTCCATCTAAGTAGTATTTATTGACCCTTTTCTCATAGTGACTTCTGTCACCCCAAGTACTCTGTTCTTCAGGCGCCTGGAAAATGTTAACTCTTGGGACCAGGAAGTGTCTGCAACAAGTATGCTTGCCCCTGGCCAGTTCTATAGTCTCCCCTAGTCACAGAATTTATTCCTCAAAGTCTGGAGAGAAGGTAGTGACATGGGTTCTCAGTCATGAGAAAAAGAAAAACAAAACAGACCTTTATTCCCTGTGGGGGGAAACCCCTCAGTTTTCTACAGGAGCAGCTTGCTTTCTGAGTCCACATGGGAGCTTGCAAAGCTGTGTTCCTGAGAGACCTGAGTGCCAGGTGGAGCAGAGCGCATTGGCCTGAACCAAGTGAGTGTGCGAAGTGAAAGGAGCAGGTGCACACACTTCCACAGCTACCTCTTTGCACACACAGTTACTACCAACACATGGGCCCTCAATCCCTCCCTTTCCCCACTTACAATCACTTTTTGCAGAGGGTCATAATTATTTCCAAATATTACTGGTCCCATGACTTCCTTCTCCCAGTGCAATTTTTCACTTCCTATTCCAACCTCTGGTTCCTGGGTCGAGCCGTACCCTGGAGCTGGCCCACCCCTGCGTGTCTTCCCACGTGAGGGAGACCTTCGCAGATGGCCTCCAAGTGGGTAGGCAAGTCACAGCCACCATAGCGAATAACTCATATTTATTTTGCATAAGATTTTAATTTGTATATTTTTGTGATTTATTTTGGCATTGTTATGAGTTTGACTCTCGGGGAGTTTTGTTGTTATGACTCTTGTGTCTTTTGTCACAAGACAGTGATAATATTTGCTAAACAATATATGGAATTTATTTTTGATTGGTAATAAAAAATGAAATATGAAGTCTTGGTTAGTCTACAGTTTGCCTGTTTTGAGTTCGGTCGGTATTCGGTATCTATCATCGAGATGGTTGGGACGCCTGGGTGGCTCAGTTGGTTGGACGACTGCCTTCGGCTCAGGTCATGATCCTGGAGTCCCGGGATCGAGTCCCACATCAGGCTCCCAGCTCCATGGGGAGTCTGCTTCTCTCTCTAACCTTCTCCTCGTTCATGCTCTCTCTCACTGTTCTCTCTCTCAAGTAAATAAATATAAAATCTTTAAAAAAAAAAAAAAAAGAGAGATGGTGGCTGTGGTTGGCTGTCAACCTGTGATAGGGCAAGGGGCAAGTATTCTGGGACTGTTTAACAGGAAGCAGAAATGAAATTTACAAAATACATATAATCAAGGCTGTTGTCCCAGGAGTTAGAGAGTGGCAGTTGCTGTAAGATGGATAAGTGTGCTCTGCTGCCGCAATTAGGAATTTGTAAAAATGGATAACCCTAGTCTTCTGCCTGCAGGTACTGGTGGGGGCAGTTAGAGGGGGAAGACAGCCCCTTCTTTCCCCCCGGGGGCTGAAGGAGAAAGGAGCTTGATCCCACAGTTTCATGTTGTTTCATAACATCCAGCTGCCTTCTCATCCTTGCTCATGAGCCCGTGGTAGTCTCAAAGTTGGACAGTTCAACCCCTAAAGAGGACACCTGAGAGTCACTGCACAGTGTCGACTCTTCAGGTTTCTGCTGTGTGCGCTTTCACGGTGCCCATAGGTACTGTGCCTACGGTGTGTGATGGAGTGTGCTGGGGGCAGGGGCCAAGTAAGCCAGGCTTACCAGAGTGGACAAACTGAGGCTAATGTTTAATGAAAGGGATGCACTTAGGGAGAAAAATGAAAACTGCAGATAAAATAACAGATGCAAAAGCAGGTGGACACAAGAATAAATTTCATCTGACCATAAATTTCACACATGGGTAAGCCCCTGCTACATGCCAGGTGCCACCAACCCCCACAGAGTATAGTGAGGAAGAGTCCCCGAGGGAGACAGTCACACTAGACCTTTTGATTTCCTGTCTCTTCCACATGGAACACTCTATTCCCAAGTCTTTGTGAGGCTCACTCCCTCGTTTCATCTAAGCTTCTGTTCAAATGTCACCTCCTTGGAGAAGACTTCCTTGATCAGCACATTTAAAACAGCATGGCCCCATTCCCTCTGTCCTCTTCCTTATCTTGCTTTGTTTTTCTCCATAGCGCTTATTATTGGATATTAAAATAAGGATTTGTATATTGTCGTTCCCAGGCTAGAACAAAAGCTCTGGCAGGGCAGGGGGCTTTCTCGTTCCCGCATACTCCCAGCATGAGAATGTTATGCGGTACATTGCAGGAAACACTTGTTGAATGAATGAGTGAATGGGTCTTAGAAAAAGGTAAGTACTGGATGCTATTAAGGAAGAGCACATAGCTCCCATAACTATGACCCAACCTAGTCAAGATGGTTGAGGAAGACCTGCTGGAGTAAGTGACACTTGCAGACTTGAGAAATAAGCAGGAATTAGCCAGTGAAGTCACAGTAGTTAAAACGAGTTTAAAACTCAAGAATTGTATTGAGATGAAATATGGAAAGGTCTTGAACCAAATGAACAGTAAGGAAAATGGCCCAGGGTGGGTCAATGAGGGACTGAAGGTCAAGTGGTATGTGTCTCCATTGATGCAATGACCACCCATTGATCCAATTACTACCCATGATGGAGGATAAAGAATGGTGCAGAGCCAATGAAGAAAGAAGCTAGAGAAGTACTGTTGAGGCCTCTATTGTTAACAGAAAATTGCTCCTTGAGCACCTTTGCCCTATTGGATTCTTTCTGACTTTGGGTATTACAGTTTAAATGACCATTTGTGTTTCCAAGTGCGATCCAGTTGTCCTACCCAAAGATTTTCTCCAAAAAAATGAATAACCAGTTGTTCTCCAAGGGTGCCTGAGACCAGATCCGTAGGGAATTTTTCCTGTCTTTGCTCTGGAACTGTTCTTTGCTAATCAATAACTTTCCAGGCACTTAACTTTCAAGTATATCATCCATTCTATTTCAGTGTCAGCATTTTATCTGGACTTGGAGACATGTGAACCAAAGGGGCTGAATCCATAGTTTTTTTTTTCCTTCAAAGGAGTCATGCTGATTCAGTGTAAAGACTGAGTAGTGTCATTATTGCTTCTCCTGGTGGCTTATTCTGTAATCTGCCAGTGAGGTGTAGCACCCTCTAGATAATAAAAGTTGAAAACATGGAGATGTGATTGAATCACAGCACTGAATTTATGACGTTGAAGAGACATTCTTAGCATCCTTTGAAGAGTTTTTCCACAGAGATTTTTGTTTGTTTGTTTTTGGTCATTTGCCATGGATTTGCTCATTTGGGCACATTGCCTTCTACAGATTTTACTTAACTGTGGCCACAGTGCCTTTATTTTTTCTTATTCTTTTCATGACCTAGCAAATGTATTTCCGTAGACTCCATAGGAAAAACTTAAATGACCTGTATATGAGCACCCTTATCAAAAGTCTATTTTTGTAAGGAGATTTGAAAATACATAAAAATGTAAAGAAAACACAACAACAATCTGGATCCTTGTAGAAAAGCCTTGTTCGGTTTTTCTATTTACTTCCAATCTTACAGAGATCATATGCGATGGGTGAAAAACATTTCAGCCTGTCAATGAACCACATTGTCTTCTAAAATAACTCTCCAGTAAGGATCCTCTTGAATAGTTCTTGTTGTTCCCGAGGAAATATTTTCCCAAGGATTATCTGCTGGAAGTGGAGTGACCCGGTAACAGTAATTTCTGACAGAGCTGCCCTCTGCTAACGTGGCTGAGATAGTGACCAGGCAGGTCGTGTTGGAATCCTGCATCCGTGCTAAGTCATGCTTCGCTTTTTTCCTGTAAAAGGAGCTATGAGGGTCCAATGAGGTAGTGATTTCCCGTGTTTACATCATTACCATCGTTCTCCCTGGCAGGAATGCAAGTTCCATGAAGGCAAAGGGCTGTGTCTCACGTCCCCAGACACAGTCGGGCACAATCTTCAGGAAACTTGACCTTCCCAACGTCCGGTCATCGGTTGTTTCAGCTCTCCTTGCGCCTATGCCAGTGGCTCACGGGGCCCTTTCCTCGGAAACGGTCCATGACACACACTTGAACACTGCCTGGAACACTCCGCTCCGCGCTCCGGTTCAGGGACAAGTGCGGCCTCCAGGCTCGCCCGCACGGCCTGTGGGAACTGGACGCCCAACTCTACGCTCCGCGCGTCCGGGCTCTGGCCCCCTCTCGCCTGGGAGTCACAGCTGAGACCCCCCGGGCCGAGAGCCCCACGCCCCCGGCCCGCCCCAGGATCGCGCCGCGGCTTGTTTACTCCCCGGCGCAGCCTAGTCCGACCCTGGGGCCCGCCCCCGTCCGCCGCCTATTGGCGGAGGAGGCGCCAGGGCTAGCGACGATTGGTTCGGGGTAGGCGGAGGGTAGGCTGCGCGGGAGGCCGAGAGGGGGCAGCAGGCGATGGCGGCGGCGGCGGCGGCGGCGGGTCCTTTAGGCTGGTTGCTCGCCGCGCTGTGCCTGGGCAACGCCGCCGTAAAGGCGGCGTCGGGCCCGCGAGTGTTGGGCGTCTGTCTGGAGGAGGACGGAGCCGCGGACGTGGGGTGGGAGCGCGGCGAAGAGGTGCGGACTGCACGGGAGGCCACCTTCCGCCTACGCCTCTTCGGCTCCGGCTTGGCCAACAGCTCCTGGTCTTGGGTGGCCCCCGAGGGGGCGGGCTGCCCCGAGGGCGGGCCGGCCGCGGCGTCCGAGGAGGCGGTGGCCCCCACGGGCGAGTGGCGTGCACTGCTGCGCCTGCGCGCCGAGGCCGTGCGCCCGCACTCGGCGCTGCTGGCGGTGCGCGGGGAGCCGGACGCGTCGGCGGCCGAGGAGGCGGTGGCCCCTGCGGGCGAGTGGAGCGCGCTGCTGCGCCTGCGCGCCGAGGCCGTGCGCCCGCATTCCGCGCTGCTGGCGGTGCGCGTGGAGCCAGGCGGCGCGGCAGCCGAGGAGGCGGCGCCGCCCTGGGCATTGGGCCTGGGGGCGGCGGGGCTGCTGGCGCTGGCGGCGCTGGCGCGGGGCCTGCAGCTGAGCGCGCTGGCGCTGGCGCCGGCCGAGGTGCAGGTGCTGCGCGAGAGCGGCTCCGAGGCTGAGCGTGCGGCGGCGCGGCGCCTAGAGCCCGCGCGGCGCTGGGCCGGCTGCGCCCTGGGCGCGCTGTTGCTACTGGCCAGTCTGGCGCAGGCGGCGCTGGCGGTGCTGCTGTACCGCGCGGCCGGCCAGCGCGCCGTACCCGCCGTGCTGGGCAGCGCAGGGCTCGTGTTCCTGGTGGGCGAGGTGGTGCCGGCTGCCGTGAGCGGGCGCTGGACGTTGGCGCTGGCGCCGCGCGCGCTCCTCCTCAGCCGCCTCGCGGTGCTGCTGACGCTGCCCGTGGCGCTGCCCGTGGGCCAATTGCTGGAGCTGGCTGCGCGGCCCGGGCGGCTGCGGGAGCGCGTGCTGGAGCTGGCCCGCGGGGGCGGCGACCCCTACAGCGATCTCAGCAAGGGCGTGCTGCGCTGCCGGACGGTGGAGGACGTGCTCACGCCGCTCGAGGACTGCTTCATGCTGGATGCCAGCGCCGTGCTGGACTTCGGCGTCCTGGCCAGCATCATGCAGAGCGGCCACACGCGCATCCCAGTGTATGAGGAGGAGCGCTCCAACATCGTGGACATGCTCTACCTCAAGGACTTGGCCTTCGTGGATCCCGAAGACTGCACGCCGCTCAGCACCATCACCCGCTTCTACAACCATCCACTCCACTTCGTCTTCAACGACACCAAGCTGGACGCTGTCCTGGAGGAGTTCAAACGAGGTAACAGGACATCGGGGAGGGGACACGAATGCCAGCGTTCTCCGCTGGAAAAAGGGGAGGGGCATATGGAAACTTTGAGGAAAGGGTCTTATCCTTACCGAGGTCCCTCTGAGTACTTAGATGCTGGCCTCACATCTCTCAGTGACCCTTTTGAAATATTCAAACGCTGTCGTTCAGAGCGCCTGGAAAGCAAAATTCCGCTTTCCCTGGTAGGCCTAACTTGGAGAGCTAGGTCCACTTGACCCTAACCCACCGGTTTTTTTCCTTCAAAGTCATTTTTGTGGGCTTTGGCTTTGTAAGAGGTCTAAATTCGTAAGTAGAAACTAAAAGAACAGAAAAAAGGATGGTCTGTAGACACCTGGTCGCTTTCGCCTGCACACATAACATCAAATTAGCTGGGCCTGTGACGTTTCAAGGATCATTATTAAGGTCTTTTGTGGGCTGCTGCCTTGCTGATAACAGAAGAAGGAATGATACCTGATTTTCTGCAACTGTGGAAGACACTTTCACTTTGATTTAATCAGAAACAACTTTATGGATGCTGATTTAGTCTCTGCTTTGTCTTTTGTGGGTTTTTTTTGTTTCTGTTTTGTTTTTTGGGTTTTTTTTTAAACTTCCCTTTTCTGACTATGAGGAAGGTCTGTCAGGGCCTCTTTCTCTCTCTCTCTTTTTTTTTTTTTTAAGTGTTTTTTGTTTTTGTTTTTTTTTTTAAATTTGAGAGAGAGAACATGAGAGAGGTCAGCTGGAAGGGGGCACTTTGCTCTTCGGTTTAAGATGGGCAAGTTGGAGCCAGTTGGGAGAGAAGGCCCACCCTCTAGGCTCCTTTTGTTCTGGGATGGTGGGTGCCCTTGGAGCAGCTCTGGGGAACCCCCCAGGGTTGAATGAGGAGCTTGTCAGTTTTCACCTTTCTCCCCCTCTGACAAGTGAGGGTCATTTTCAGGGGCAGATTGGCTTTGTCTTTCCTCTGACATCCTGGAGCCTTTCTCTGCTTCTCTTTGCAGTGCACTCCTTTGGCAGGTACCAGTTTTTCCTCATTAAAGTCCTTTTTAGCCTAACCCCTTTCTTCATTCTGCTTATGAACAAAGGGGATATTGCAGCCTTTATGGCGCCTGAGGTTTGAGAAATCTATTCCCTTCCCGTCTCTCTGCCAAGTGTGTGAGTTGGTGGTGCCCTCTAAGTTTCCTGAAGCTGGAGTCTTGGCATCTTGGCAGCTATCATTCCAGGGCCTGTGCCTTTCATCCCTTCAGAGTACTGTCTGTTTTAGAACTCTGTAGTCTGGGAAAGGCCCCTTCTCTGGTGAGGCGCCTCTTAGTGTGCAGGCCTGAGATGATATGGAATATTTGGGGCAAACATTATCAGGAAGAGTGCATACTCTGGAGCTACAGTAAATAAAGTGTGTTTTCTTTAAAGCTGTTAATCCTGCTGTCTTTGTCAGCCCACTATGAGAATATTTAAGGACAGTCAACCAAAGGAGGAATTAGGATGCATTCTGCTTTCAGAATCTCTGCTTTAAACCACCTGAGATCAGATTAATTGTCAGAAACCAAAGGATCCCTGCTATTCTGAAAAGAGTCAGACCTGCTGTGAGGAATGTTAACCTAGCACTTTTCTCCCGGGATGTGTTCTGACAGTTTCTTTATTGTGTTCCCTCTCCCGCTATGTCTCTGTCAAATCTTAAAAAAAAAAAAAAAAAAAAAAAAAAATTAAAGGACATGGGGGGCACCTGGGTGGCTCAGTAGGTGAAGCATCTGCCTTTGGCTCAGGACATGATCTTGGGAGCCTGGGATCGAGTCCTGTATCAGGCTCCCTGCTCAGTGGGGAGTCTGCTTCTCCCTCCCTCCTTCCTCCTGCTTGTGCTTTCTCTCTCTCACTGTCCCTCAAATAAATAAATTAATGAAAGAAAGGCAGAGGAATTTAAACTCCATCTGCATTTTTACAAATATCCTAGAAATTAGGCATTGTGGAAGAGTTCTATAGCATCTGTGTAATTTGGGAGTACATTTGAGCCTGCTAACTAGAATTAAAGCTCTGTAGAGCTTTTTCAGGGCTTTCTGGTTGATGCTGTTAAGATGCACCATCTGCCCCTTAACCTGAGGCTCTGTGTTCCGGGAGAGCTGTAGGCACCTGTCCTGGGGCCTGTGGTGTTTCCAGTCAGCCAGCCAGGGGCCTGTGTGTTTTCAGAGCATTGTATCCCATCAGATGAGAAATAAATTTTAATCCCTCCAGCTGCCTGTTCTTTGTGTAGCCCTTCTGCTTTTTCATGGTTGCCGTCTCGACCCCTCAGACATTCTGTCTTGAGATGAAATCACATGGCCACTGTGTCGGGGGATCTTTGAGGGGCATGGCTGAGATGAGTTTCTCAGAGTTCATATCCTAGACCTGCACAACTCCTTTGAGCAGCCACTGCCCACATGGGGTTAAAAGGTAGCTGGGCTGAACTGAGATGTGCTAGCAGTGCCTAACACACACCAGACTTCAAAGACAGTACAAAAAAGGAATATATGTTTAAATTTAAGGTTTTTTTATTTTATTTTATCTATTTATCTATTTATTTATTTATTTATTTGACAGATCACAAGCAGGCAGAGAGGCAGGCAGAGAGAGGAAGGAAAGCAGGCTCCCTGCTGAGCAGACAGCCTGATGCGGAGCTTGATCCCAGGACTCTGGGACCATGACCTGAGCCGAAGGCAGAGGCTTTAAACCACTGAACCATCCAGGCGCTCCTAATATTTTATTTTTATTTATTTATTTGAGAGAGAGAGACAGCGAGAGAGAGCATGAGCGAGGAGAAGGTCAGAGGGAGAAGCAGACTCCCCGTGGAACTGGGAGCCCGATGTGGGACTCCATCCCGGGACTCCAGGATCATGACCTGAGCTGAAGGCAGTTGCTTAACCAACTGAGCCACCCATGCGCCCCAAAATTTAAAAATTTTTTAAATTAATTTTTTAAATATTTTATTTGTAAGTAATCTCTATATCCAATATGGGGCTTGAACTTACAACTCCAAGATCAAGAGTTGCATGCTCTACCAACTGAGCCAGGCAGCTGCCCCTGTTTTAATATTTTTTTTTTTAAAGATTTATTTATTTATTTGACAGAGAGAGAGACAGAGATCACAAGTAGGCAGAGAGGCAGGCAGAGAGAGAGAGGAAGGGAAGCAGGCTCCCTGCTGAGCAGAGAGCCCAATGCGGGACTTGATCCCAGGACCCTGAGACCATGACCTGAGCCGAAGGCAGCGGCTTAACCCACTGAGCCACCCAGGCGCCCTGTTTTAATATTTTTAATGTTTTTAGATTTTATTTATTTGAGAGAGGGGGAGAGAGAGAGTGGAGGGGGAGGGGAAGAGGCAAGAGAATCTCAAGCAGACCCCATACTGAGTGTGGAACCTGATGTGGGGCTTGATCTTGCAACTCTAAGATAATGAACAGAGCTGCTGAAATCAATCAAGAATTGGATGCTTAACTGAGCCACCCAGGAGCCCCTGTTCTAATATTTTTATATCAATTGCATGTTATAGTGATATTGAGGGCTATACGGAGTTAATTATAGTATGTTGTTAATTTCACTTGTGTCTTTTTTTTTTTTTTTTTAATGTGGCTACTCAGAAATTTAAAATTGTGTATGTGGTTTCCATTCTGTTTCTTTTGGGCGGGTATAAAGTTTTATAGATGAGAAGCAAAGTCAGTTCTTGAAGTTTTCACAACATTCCCCAGCACTCTGAAGCTTGGGCTTTTGTTCAGACTTTTATTTCTTTATCAGACAAGGAAACAAACAGGAGGCTCACCTGAAGGAGGGGAAAGTGAACAGCTCCAGGCTGCAGCTCTTCCTCCCACACCATCTGGGCTCTTACTGGTCGCTCACCATTTGTCATCTTCCCCTGGATGACTTGCATAGACCTAGGCTTCTGGAAATAAAGGACAGCTTTCAGAACTGGGGAAACTTTCCCAGAAGAGTCACTGGGTGGCCCCTCTGCCCCTGCACCCAATTTAGGCCGTCCCAGGGGAGCCCATGCTTCTGGAGTCAGTGCCCTTGTGCGTGCAGCCCTCCCTCGTCTGGTTGGTCAGACCATCCTTATCTAAATCGCATTCCTGTGGACCCAGGCTGACGTGGCGCTGTCCTTGCCTGGGTGGCCTTGTGCAGCTGACCACAGTGCCTGAGATGGAGGATCCTTGTGTGTAAAGGGAAGCTCATCCTCATGAGTGTGTTGAGAGTCTTAGGTAAGAACTTAGGGAGAATCTCACTAGTGCCTGGTACCTTGTGGGACCTTGTGGGAACACAGACATCAGCTTCTGTCATTCTGATGAGCTCATACCAGGCAGGACTAAGCAAAATGGGAGGCCCCCCCGGCCAGCTGTAATCTGAGCGTCTTCTCCCCCAGGGAAGTCCCACCTGGCCATCGTGCAGAAGGTGAACAACGAGGGTGAAGGTGACCCCTTCTACGAGGTGCTGGGCCTGGTCACCCTGGAGGACGTCATTGAGGAGATCATCAAGTCTGAGATCCTGGACGAGTCTGAGGACTACCGTGAGTCTTGACTCCTGGCGTTGTTCCATTTCAACTGGTCTGTCAAGCTGAGATGTGTGGTGTTCATCAACCTCAGAGGACAGGAGGTCTCCGTGTTGTTGAAACAAGGCTGGATCTCCAGTCTGAGCTGTTACCTAGCCAGTCATTCGAGGGAGGGCCAGCATGGCCTCCTTACTGGAGGGCCCCCGACCTGTGCCTGGAGGCGGAGCCGCAGTGGCCTGGTGGGTGGGGCCTCTGCCCTTTATGGGCCTTTCCCAGGCTCTCGTCTTCCTTGGCCTTTTGGCTTTCTCATGTTCTTTCCTACATTGCAGAAGCCTCTCCTCAAAGAATTCCATTCTTTACTGCTGAGATGGTCTTAACAAAACCGAACATCCTGGGGCCTGTGATTGTGCCTTAGAGGTACCTGCCTCTTAGGAAGATGGCTAAGGTCTGCAGGGCAGACACAGAGCCCATGCTTGATGGCCCAGGCCTTACGTGCACTCTTGGGACAGAACCCCCCCCCCACCTCTGTTTACTGTCAAGTAATTGCTTTGCCCAGAGTCTGTCCCCAAAATGCAGCCTCTTTTTTTTTTTTTTTTTTTTTTAAAGATTTTATTTATTTATTTGACAGAGATCACAAGTAGGCAGAGAGGCAGGCAGAGAGAGAGGAGGAAGCAGGCTCCCTGCTGAGCAGAGAGCCCGATGCGGGACTCGATCCCAGGACGCTGAGATCATGACCTGAGCCGAAGGCAGCGGCTTAACCCACTGAGCCACCCAGGCGCCCAAAATGCAGCCTCTTGAGTGTGGCTCCTCAGACTGCCATAGGCATGGGGACATCAGGTTACCTGCTGCTGTGTAGCCCCTATAATCTGCAAAGACTTGGTTTCTCGTGACCAACTGTGGCTCTTTCTAAAGCAGCCCTGCTGTCTTGTCAGAGTTTACCTTCCCAGCTCCGAGGAGAGGAGCAGTCCCTTCCCGTACTTCCTCAGGCTATAGCTGGAGTAAAGGCCTGTGCCCTCTGTCATGAATGCCAGGTTTGTTCCGTGCTGGGAGTGGCCGCCGGGCCCCAGCAAGGCAGCATGCCGAGGCTGTATCCCTGGGCTCTGATGCTGTCACCTCCCCTACTGAGAACCCCCAGGCCTTGGCACCATGCCTTCATTTGGTCATGCTGATTGGAGGGACGCTGTGCCTCAGTGGGCCTTTTCACCATCCTAGGAGAGGCTGCCGTGAGGAAGAAGCCTGCTCCTCTGAGTGCCCCTCTCAGGCGGAAAGAGGACTTCTCCCTGTTCAAGGTGTCTGATGATGAATATAAAGTGAAGATCTCACCTCAGCTGCTCTTGGCCACCCAGCAATTCCTGTCCCAAGGTGAGGGTGAAGGGTTAGCCTTTGCTTTCTTGCTCACATCCAGTGGGTCAGGAGGCCCTGAGGGCAGACACCGAGGGCCCTCATTCCCAATAAGGAGGAGAGTATCCTGGAGAACTTCTTTGCTTCTGTCTAGCCCCGCCAGCGTCTCCAGGCATCTGAGGGGGCAGCTCCTCATGACAGGGCTGAGAGCAGGAGCTAGGCTAGCAGGAGCTAGCCTTGGCCTGAGGGAGTGTGGCCTGCCCAGTACTCTTGTATTGGAGAGGTGACTTGGCTTGGGGCAGCAGGAGTCGGGTGTAGTCATGCAGGCCACTCTGGGCCCAATGGACACTGTCCCTTTTTTCCACCGTGGGGCAGAGGTGGATGTGTTCAGCCCCTTGCGGATCTCCGAGAAGGTCCTGCTGCACCTGCTGAAGCATCCCAGCGTCAACCAGGAAGTGAGGTTTGATGAGAGCAACCGTTTAGCTGCTCACCATTACCTGTACCAGCGTAGCCAGCCAGTGGACTACTTCATTCTCATCCTGCAGGTAACTGCCAGCCCATGTGGGAGCCCCCCACTTGCTCAGAAAGTAGGGAAGGGTCTGAGAGGGGGGATCATCTCCATCCACACCCCCTGGATAACTGGGGTTGGTGCTTTCTCCTTGTGCTCTCTTCTGGCAGGCAAGGTAATCTGTCCACATCTGTTTCTCTCCCTGCCCCTCCTTCCTCCCTCTCCCTACACCTCCCAGGGCAGGGTTGAGGTGGAGATCGGGAAAGAGGGCCTGAAGTTTGAGAATGGGGCCTTCACCTACTATGGAGTGTCTGCCCTGACATCACCATCCTCGGGTAAGCTGCAGCCCTTCCTGGCTTCCCAGGGCCCAGGACTCTGGGCTGGCTTTTCTCCTGTCTGGGCTGTATCGAGGGAGGGGGCAGTGTTTGTTTTGGGGCTGTCTCTGTTGCTTGCCCTCCTTTTCTGTGCTTGTAGCCGTGTTTCCTCCCAGAGGGATCTGTGGGGTGGATCTTGGAGACGGTGCAGTTGTCCCCACCGGAGACGTCACTGATTGTTCCTTCTGCTAGTTCACCAGTCCCCGGTGTCCTCGCTCCAGTCCCTCCGCCACGACCTGCCGCCCGAGCCAGCCGATGGTGCCTGCTTGTCTGCGTACTGTCCTGACTACACCGTGAGGGCCCTCTCTGACCTGCAGCTCATTAAGGTGACTGTCTGGGCTGCTCATTGGTGCTGGCTGTTAGCCAGCTTTGTGTCCCTAAGGGGCTAAACCAACCAGCTACAAGTTTGTATGGATTAAGAGTAAATTCTGCTTGAGTCTTTCTGAGACTTGCCAGAGCAAGACCTTGTTACTTGCCCTGAAGGACAGACGTCCTTGGCTCCAGGAAGTCCCTCTGACTTCTGGCAGTCTAGTCCCATCGCCAGGACTGTGCACCCAGTTTCCTTTTGAGATCTTGAAGACACTGCTTGATTGCTCATCTCTGCCCTTAGCTGGCTTGAAGCTCTTCTTTTTTTCTTGATCCTGCCGAATGTGATGCTCCCACCTAGTTCTGGTGCTTATGGGCAGGAGGGAGACATGTGACCTTCCTGGACCTCACTTTCTCCGCCTGGCTTCGCGAGTTGCACCTGCCTGGGAATGCTTTCTGTTCTCCAGGTCACGCGGCTGCAGTACCTCAATGCACTCCTGGCTACCCGAGCCCAGAGCCTGCCACAGTCCCCGGAGAACACAGACCTCCAGGTCATCCCAGGAAGCCAGACCAGGCTCCTTGGGGACAAGACAGCCACAGCAGCAGGTGAGCCCCGCAAGGCCACATCCCTCAGTATGGCAGCCCAGAGGGCAGGCATGTCCTTTGCCGCTCCTTGCCGCTCCCACACACACTCACTCTGCCCCCACTCTGCCTTGTGTTTCTCTTTCCTTGTCCCCTTTTCTGCCCATCCTTTCCTTTTTCTCTTTTCATTGTTCTTAGTAGCTTCGGTGACACTGCACCACAGACCAGCTGGCATTTAAAGTATGTTCAGTCAGCATTTTCTCTGGAGGACTGTTAGGATGGGTTGCCTTAGTTAGGGAACAGGTACTGAATAGGAATAAGATCAAGTTCAGACACTCTTGGTCAGTTAGGTTTGGGGGTAGGTCACCAGTGGGCCCGGCTCTGAAGGTGACTGCTGGTGGACACCATCCCAGGAGCTGAGAAGGGCAGCAGCTGAGGTGTTTGGTCAGGTCAAGCTAACACATAAGGCCTGTCCCTCACATCTCGGGCTCCACTGTGAGCCAGATACCACTTTGGAAGAAATAGACTTTGTAATGTGGGGTGAGGCATGGACTAGCAAACCCTGCCTTGTAGATTATAAGGAGGGAAAATAAAAAGGAGCCTGTGGAGAGTGGGCTTTGGCTAGGAGTGCTAAAAAGTTCAGGTTGCCTTGTTACTCAGGAAGGTACTTGTATTCTGAGTGAGCTTCTAAGTTGGGGTCAGAGATTCACTTGAAGGCTGGGTGGTCCTGGGGGAGTGGCTAGGGCTTCCAGAGAGGCTGTGGAAGGAGCTGCAGGCTGCCAGCTTCCCTGGGCACTCTGAAGTGGGGACACCGAGCTCTCTTGAACACTAGCTCTCCCTGGCAACACGCTAGGAGCTTTGCTCGTCCTCACTCGTCTAAGACAACTTCTCCATTTTCAGAGGTGGTAGTTGTTAGACCCATTTTACAGATGAAGAATAAGGAGAAGAGAGAGACCTGGGCACCCTGGCTTGGATCCTGTGCATGCCCTAGGCCTCTGGGCATTGGTGTGTCACAGGGACACAGACATCGGGTTTGGTTACTTAGACCCACCCTTGAGAACACGAACGTGTTTTTGTGATGCCTGCTTTCTGAGAGGAGATACGCGGGTGCGAGGGACAGGAACCCTGCTGCAGGCCCGTGAGTGGCTCAGCTCCTGAGCGCTCCATCTCTGTGCGCTGGCGAAAGGGGGTCCCAGCTTGAGGCACGCTGCTCCAGCTTGGATCTGGGCCTTCTCAGTGAGTGTGTACTAAGAAGGGGTGTTCTGTGTTTTAGGACTGATCACGGGTCTGTATTTACCTGCTGTGATGTTTTGTTGTGAGATGCCACTTACACCATCACTTTAGACTTGGGTCTCAAAAGTCAGTATATTTTTGTTTTTTCAAAATGTGAGTGTTTGGTTTTGTTTTTTTCTTTCTTTCTTTTTTTTAAGATTTTATTTATTTATTTGACAGACCGAGATCACAAGTAGGCAGAGAGGCAGGCAGAGAGAGGAAGAAGCAGGCTCCCCGCTGAGCAGAGAGCCCGATGCAGGGCTCCATCCCAGGACCCTGGAATCATGACCTGAGCCGAAGGCAGAGGCTTTAACCCACTAAGCCACCCTGGCGCCCCGGTTTTGTTTTTTTCCAATGTGAATCTTTTCTGCCTTCATCTGCTTATTCAGACTGTATGTGTTCTATTCAAGGTGTACACTTAAAATCTAAGAATGATGGTTTTTTCCTTCATTTCGTCCTTTATTATACACGCAGTTTTTTAAGGTTCTTTTTGGGCTTCAGCTGTTCATTGGGCAGTTCTCTGAGGAAACACAGGTGTCCCCTAAAGCTCTCTTTACACCACTTTGCTTTTACAAAAGACTTAGGTTTGTGCCCATTTTCACTAACTGAAAGAACTCCAAAGAGGAGTTTTGCTTTATGAAATGCTCATTGTTTCTTTGCTTTATGCTGTGCTGGCTTGCACAGGATTTCATGGGAGCGCTCTGCTGTCTGGAGGCGGGGGGAGACGCGTGACCTGCAGTGGCCCTGTGGGTCCTTTGCCTCTTTGCAACAGCTTACCCGCTTTGCACGGGGGCGGTGGTGTCCTCGCCAGTGACGTTTATCCGAGGCCATTATGCTGAGCGTAGTGCACTGCCATCTCATTCTTTTGTCAGGATGTTGGTTTTCCCCCATTCGAGACCGGATATTTGTTCCCCACGTGGCTGGCCTGCCGTCCTTCCCCTCCCCGCCTCAGCCCTCTGAGGCCCTGCTGCGGCTCATCTGTGCTCGGTGGTCGCCGCTGAGAGGGTCTTCATGTCAGTGGCTCATCTGTGGTTGGTGGCCCCTGCTGCCCCCAGGAGGGCTTCATGCCGCTGCCCTTGTGATATCGCCAGGAACGCTGTGGGTCGGAACCACCCCTGATTGACTTGGGCACAAGATTTGCTGGCAGAGAAATGCCTTTATTGAGATGCTTGGGAAATTTTTAACTCCTGCAGCGGGGATGGGCATACTGACTAGTTGTTTATGGATTCTATATAGCTGCCTTTGGCTGCAGCTGTGGAGCGGACTTGTTGCCACAGGGATGGAGACCTACAGAACCTAAAAATGTAGGCCCTTTGCAGAAGGTTCCTGGACCCCTGGCCCATCATGTCAGACTCAGCATAGCTCCTGCACAATGACCATTCCCAGAGCTGATTTCCAAGGGAGAGTCCACTCCAGATGCTGCGCTACCTGCTTCCTCTGGTTCCGAGCCTCGGGCCACAGGGGACACACCTGTCCGGCCCCCGCCTGCCCCTCTCCAGCAGCCTGCGGGGTTGCCCAAGCCGAGCTGCCCTGCCGGCGCAGCTGCACAGCTGGTCTCCTCTTGTCTCTCTCCCCTCTGCTCTCTCTAGCCTTCCCCGTAGACCTTTCCCTCTTTGGCACATTTGGAAACTGCAGTTGATAATTGACTGTGGACTAGTGAGCATTTTTTGTTTTCAGAAAACACCCAAGGTAAATATCTTCCCTTTCCCTTTCCTTTGCTTTCCTTCCCCATCCCTGTAGCTGCCGGGAGGGGCCCTGGGCACTGCTGCCCCCAGACAGGAGGTGTTTCTCCCGGGGTGGGTGGTGAGGGCCCTTCCTGTCCTTCATTGCTGCTTTCCTTCTCATTTGCTAAAAGACAGGCGGGGTCATGAAAGAACCTGCTCAGTGGTGGAAACTACAGCTTCCTTCGGGGCAGGGCTTTTCCCAGCTTCCTTTGGGGCAGGGCCTTTCGTGTCCCTGGCAGGCTTCTTTCACCCAGCCTTATGGCCTGCTGTGAGCAGAAACCCCCGGCCTGCTTTCCCACCTCTCTCGCCGATGTAGCCCTCCTCCTCCCAGTGGTTTTCTCTTGGGGGGTGGAGTTAGCCTGCCCACTTTCCTGCCTGCTCACTCCCAGCTCTGCCTTGGCACTGAGGTGTCCTGTGGCTCCTCCGCCTTGCCAGCCCCTTCCTGTCCTGAAGAGAATTTTGATACTTGGTTTGGATGGGACCTGCTCCCTTCACTGGTTTTGATATTAATTCTCCTTTTCCTCTCTCCCCTAGGGCCGCACCACAGCAGACCCGGCCTTCCAGCGGAGGAGAGCCCTGGGCGGAACCCAGGGGTTTAACTGCTTGCCAGGCAGCCCCAGGTCTGGGGAATGGACAAGCACGTGGGGAACTGGAGAGCCGAGGAGTAGCTTCCTGTCAGCCTGTCCCCATCCCCTCCAGGCCACGTTTTAGATGGCCCTTATAGATGTGGGTCCTGGGCTGTCCTCAGAACCAGACTTAAGTGCCAGGAGCCTTCAGCAGTCCTGCCCTTCTTTAGGAAATGGGGGTCAGTTGGGGCACAGCCCTCCAGGCCTGCTTCTGAATGGGAATGAAAAGGACACCATCCTCTCTGGTCCCCAGGACCCAGCCTTCTCCCCGTGACAGTGCAGTGTATTTATACCTCTTTGGGCCAAGCCATGATGTGAGTGCACGATTACTGCCTTGATGTGGCTGTGACCTGTACTCACTTCGCCTTTAATTTGCCAGCCTTCTGCTGCCGGCAGCACTTTCTGAGCAAACCAGGGGCACTAGTTTGGGCTGGGGGTTCACATCCTTGGCCACAGTGAACTATTTGGCTTCCCTTACAATGCCATGTTTCCAAGCACGTGCCCCAGCCTGTCCCATGTGCCAAACCTCGAAGCTCAGTGACCCACCAGTATGTCCCACTGCCTTGCTCCCTCCTGTGGAGGTTGCTTCTCTGAGCTCTGCGCTCAAGAGCCCCAAGCGAGCAAGCTGGCCCCCAGTGGCACTGAGGAGGCCTGCTCCTTCTGCTTCTCTGCCTGTCTTACTTAGTTGCCACTAACAGTATTGTCACTTTCTGTGTTTGAAGAAGAGAGGTCACACGTGGGAGGACGGGGTGTGCTGCTCCTAACCCTCTCTCAGTTGCTGGATCCTGGGGAGTATAGCCAACCGTTAGGCCTACTTTGTACCTCCTTCCTAGGCCTCCATGGAGAGCTGGGTGGCTGCCATCTGCTTGGAGAGCAGCAAGGAGGGGAAGGGTTGGTTGTGGAGCACGTAGAGCCTCATCCCCTTTAAAAACAAAAAAACCCCATCGGTTTTTCTTGTATCTGTAACATTTCAGCTCTTTGCTTTTTTTTGCTGTTCTTAACTACAGGGTTTTAGAGGATTGGGAACAAGAAGGCATTTATGTTTTCTTTCTGGCTTACCCATTTTTACCTCCTGCAGTTCTTCAACTGTGTAGAAACTGGGGCGTCACAGAGACATAGCGTTGCAGATTGGATAGGGAGGGAGGAGGACTTCTAGAGCTTCTCAGAGGAATTCGGGTCCCTTATCTGGGACCAGTGGGAATGAAGGCCAAAGAGCAATGGCATGCTCACTTAGAAACTTCTCAAGGAATTCTAAGAGCAAACCCAGGTGGGAAACATGTTTTACGATCATCTCTCTCCATAACAGTGGTTCTTAACTTTAGCTGCATGTTAGAATCACCTGGCAAATTGAAAAATACTGATACCTGATAGCTGGGGCTCCCTCTTTGAGGGAGCCTGATTTGGTTAATCCGGGGATCAGGATTTTATTTTTTCAAACAATTTTAATTAAAACAAAAAAACAACTATACTTTTTTTTTTTCTTTCTCTTAAGTCACCTGCACACCCAGTATGGGGCTTGAACTCCCAACTCTGAGATCGAGTGGTGTGCTCTACTGACTGAGCTGGCCAGGCACTCCTGAAACAATTTTATTATACATAAGAGTGAAGAGTTCCATCTACCCTTCACTCAGCTTCCCTAAATGTTAACATCTTACATAACCTGGTACATCTATCAGAACTAAAAAAAATTAACATCGGTACAAACCTGTGAACTGAATTACAGAGTTCATTGGATCTTACCAGTTTCTCTAGTAATGTCCTTTTTTCCTTGCAGGATCCAATCTAGGATACCAAGTTGCATTTAGAGTTACTGCTTACTCTTTTCTGACTTGTTTTGAAACAATTACAGATTTGTAAGAAGTTGCAAGCAGGAGGGACCCTTCACCCAGTTTTCCTCCATGCTTATTCTTGCACAGTTAGAACACAGTATCAACACCATGAAGCTGACACGGCCAAGTGTGAGGTATCATTCTCTGTCCTCCTGGGTAGATTTGTGTAGTTGCCACTGCACTCTCAGTAGAGTTGTCCCACCACCACAACGGTCTCTCGGAGCTCCCCGTTA